>NC_065598.1:1387500-1472500 GCF_024542745.1 Macaca thibetana thibetana
ATATATACACATATACACACTCTGTGACTAGCTAGAGGTTTGTAAAATACACCAATCGGTGCTCCATAAAAATACACCAATCAGCACTCTGTGGCTAGCTAGAGGTTTGTAAAATGCACCAATCACTGCTCTGTAAAAATGCACCAATTGGTGCTTTGCAGCTAGCTAGAGGTTTGTAAAATGCGCCAGTCAGTGCTCCATAAAAATGCACCAATCAGCGCTCTGTGGCTAGCTAGAAGTTTGCTAAAATATGCCAATCAGTGAGCCATAAAAATGCACCAATCAGCACTCTGCGGCTAGCTAGAGGTTTGTAAAATGCACGAATCAGTGCTCCATAAAAAGGCACCAATCAGTGCTCTGCGGCTAGTTAGAGGTTTGTAAAATGTGCCAATCAGTGTGCCATAAAAATGCACCAATCAGCGCTCTGTGGCTAGTTAGAGGTTTGTAAAATGCGCCAATCACTGCTCTGTAAAAACGCACCAATCAGTGCTCTGCGACTAGCTGGAGGTTTGTAAAATGCACCAGTCAGTGCTCCATAAAAAGGGACTAATCAGCACTCTGCGGCTAGCTAGAGGTTTGTAAAATGCACGAATCAGTGCTCCGTAAAAACGCACCAATCAGCACTCTGCAGCTAGCTAGAGGTTTGTAAAATGGACCAATCAGCACACCATAAAAATGCACCAATCAGCACTCTGTGGCTAGTTAGAGGTTTGTAAAATGCGCCAATCACTGCTCTGTAAAAACGCACCAATCAGTGCTCTGCGACTAGCTGGAGGTTTGTAAAATGCACCAGTCAGTGCTCCATAAAAAGGGACTAATCAGCACTCTGCGGCTAGCTAGAGGTTTGTAAAATGGACCAATCAGCACGCCATAAAAACACACCAATCAGCACTCTGCAGCTAGCTAGAGGTTTGTAAAATGGACCAATCAGTGCTCTGTAAAAATGCACCAATCAGCACTCTGCGGCTAGCTAGAGGTTTGTAAAATGGACCAATCAGCACGCCATAAAAACACACCAATCAGCACTCTGCAGCTAGCTAGAGGTTTGTAAAATGGACCAATCAGTGCTCCGTAAAAATGCACCAATCAGCACTCTGCAGCTAGCTAGAGGTTTGTAAAATGGACCAATCAGCAGGACATGGGCGGGGACAAATAAGGGAATTAAAAACTGGCCGCCCCAGCCAGCAGCAGCAACCCATCTGGGTCCCCTTCCACACTGTGGAAATTTGTTCTTTCGGTCTTCACAATAAATTTTCGGTCTTCACGATAAATTTTCGGTCTTCATGATAAATTTTCGGTCTTCACGATAAATTTTCGCTCTTCACAATAAATCTTGCTGCTGCCCACTGTTCGGGTCCGTGCCACCTTTAAGAGCTGTAACCCTCACCGAGAAGGTCTACGGCTCCATTCTTTTTTTTTTTGAGACGGAGTTTTGCTCTTGTTGCCCAGGCTGGAGTGCAGTGGCACGAGCTCGGCTCACTGCAACCTCTGCCTCCCGGGTTCAAGCCATTCTGGTGCCTCAGCCTCCCGAGTAGTTGGGATTACAGGCATCCACCACCACGCCCGGCTAATTTTTGTATTTTTAGTAGAGACGGGGTTTCACCATGTTGGCCAGGCTGGTCTCAAACTGGCGACCTCAGCTGATCCACCCACCTCGGCCTCCCAAAGTGCTGGGATGACAGGCGTGAGCCACCGCGCCCGGCCTTGCAGCTTCATTCTTGAAGTCAGCGAGACCATGAACCCACCGGAAGGAAGACTCCAGACTCACAGGTTACATCACTAATCATTGTGTATGTATGTGTGTGTGTGTGTGTGTGTGTGTTTGTTTCTCCAGTCCAAACAGGAAAATACCTGCAATGTCACTATAGAAGACTTGGATGCCGAGAAGTGTTATGCTTTCCGGGCCCGGGTGAAGGCCATGGAGGATGCGTATGGGCCGGACACGTACCCGAGCGACTGGTCAGAGGTGACGTGCTGGCAGAGAGGCGAGACTCGCGGTAATGTTTGTTACGCAGCAGGGCCGCATAACCTTGTCACCGGGCTGGAGTAGCCATAACCACCGACAGTGTCCTGCCTTCTTGGGAGGTGGGAGGGAGGGTGTTTGTGAGCAGAGCATGTGTCTGAGCAAGCTCAGTCTTCTCTCATCCTCCAGGGCTCCATCTGAAAGCAACAAGCAATTCCGCTCCTTGCTTTGCTCCCTGCCTGCTTTCACTCGGGCTAGTTTTCCTTCTTTTTTTTTTTGAGACAGAGTCTCAGTCTGTCGCCCAGGCTAGAGTGCAGTGGTGTGATCTCAGCTCACTGCAACCTCTGCCTCCTGGGTTCATACCGTTCCCTGCCCTAGCCTCCCGGGTAGCTGGGATTACAGGCACGCACCACCAAGCATGGCTAACTTTTGTATTTTTAGTAGAGTCGGGTTTCCCCGTATTGGCCAGGCTGGTCTCAAACTCCTGACCTTGTGATCCGCCCGCCTCGGCCTCCCAAAGTGCTGGGATTAAAGGCGTGAGCCACCATGCCCAGCTTTCAATGTATCTTTTCAGGGGGCATAATTTCAGGCGTACAGCCACCAACAGCCAAAAGCAAGCTCTCATATGCTGTAAAGACCCCAAGCAACAGGCTACATGTGGAACCTGCCCTTACTTCCTGGGAATGGCTGTGGGATGTGTTCTCGTCCAGAGACAGTGTCTCTTTCCAGAATATTTTCCATAGGAATCAAAATTTGTTGACACTAACTTCATTAAAAAAAATTAAGGCCCATCTCTACTAAAAATACAAAAATTAGCCTGGTGTGGTGGCGGACGCCTGTAGTCCCAGCTACTCAGGAGGCTGAGGCAGGAGAATCACTGTATTAAAAATACCAGACTGGGCTGGGCCCAGGGGCTCAAGCCTGTGATCCCAGCACTGTGGGAGGCCGAGGCAGGCAGATCACCTGAGGTCCGGAGTTCGAGACCAGCCTGGCCAACACGGAGAAACCGCGTCTCTACTAAAAAATACAAAAAATTAGCTGGGCGTGGTGGCGGCTGCCTGTAGTCCCAGCTACTCAGGAGGCTGAGGCAGGAGAATCGCTTGAATCTGGGAGGTGAAGGTTGCAGTGAGCCGAGATCGCGCCACCGCACTCCAGCCTGGGCGACAGAGTGAGATTCTGTCTCAAAAAAAAAAAAAAAAAAGTAAGTAAAAGATTTGCTGACACTAATATTTACAAAAAAAAAAAAAAAAACAAAAAACAACAACAAAAAAACCAAAAAAACCCGAAACAACAAATAAACAATGAAGAAGAAAAAAAACACGAAACAGTGAGGAGGGTGGTTGGGGAGGAGATGAACCATCATGTTGAAAATGCACAGCAGCCTTTTTGTTTCGTTTCAGATTCGTGCCCAGAGCCTCGCACGCCTCCCAAACCGAAGCTGTCCAAATTTATGTTAGTTTCCAGCCTGGCCATCCTTCTGATGGTGTGTCTTCTCCTTCTGTCTTTACGGAAATTATGGAGGTAAGGAGGACACCTGCCAGGCATGGGTGGAGGATTTTGCTTGCAGAGTATCTGTGAAGTGGGAGAAAATATTAATAGCCCTGACAGAATCATTTCACTGGGCTTCAGTTTCCAATACAACGTCCACTTTTCTGACAGTGCATTGCAAGAAATTTCGGAGGGGCCGGGCGCGGTGGCTCCCACCTGTAATCCCAGCACTTTGGGAGGCCGAGGCGGGCAGATCACAAGGTCACCAGTTCGAGACCAGCCTGGCCGATATGGTGAAATCCTATCTCTACTAAGAATACAAAAATTAGGGTTGGATGCAGTGGTTCACGCCCGTGACCCCAGCACTTTGGGAGGCTGAGGCAGGTGAATCACGAGGTCAAGAGATTGAGATCATCCTGGCCACCAGCGTGGCCAACATGGTGAAACCCCATCTCTAATAAAAACACAAAAATTAGCCGGGCGTGGTGACGTGCACCTGTAATCCCAGCTACTCGGGAGGCTGAGGCAGGAGAATCACTTGAACCTGGGAGGCGGAGGCTGCAGTGAGCCGAGATCACACCAATGCACTCCAGCCTGGGTGACAGAGCGAGACTCCGTCTCAAAAAAAAAAAAACCAAAAAAATTAGTTCGGCTAGGTGCAGTGGCTCACACCTGTCATCCCAGTACTTTAGGAGGCTGAGGCGGGTGGATCACCTGAGGTCAGGAGTTCGAGACTAGCCTGGCCAACATTCCAAAACCCCCACCTCTACTAAAAATATAAAAATTAGCCGGGTGCACTAGCACACGCCTGTAGTCCCAGCTACTCCGGAGGCTGAGGCAGGAGAATCGCTTGAACCCAGGAGGTGGAGGTTGCAGTGAGCTGAGATTGCACCATTATACTCCAGCCTGGGTGACAAGGGTGAAACTCTGTCTGAAACAAAGAAAACACAAAATGAGCCGGGCATGGTAGCATGTTCTTGTAGTCCCAGCTACTTGGGAGGCCGAGGCGGAAGAATGGCTTGAGGCTAGGAGTTTAAGGCTGCAGTGAACTGTGACTGCACCACTGCACTCCAGCCTGGGTGACAGAGCGAGATTCCGTCTCTCAAAAAGAAAAGCAGCGCAGGTAAAGCTGGGCAGCTTGGTGACGGCAGCAAGAAGAATTGTACAAGGTCTGGTATTGTCGTTGCTCAAGCTGTGACTGAATTTTCAGCTTTGGATCCAGTTAGAGATCTAGCCGAAACAATATTCTTTCAGACCCCAGAGAGAGCTTTTCAAAAATGTGGAGGGTGAGTCATTTTCTTATTTATTTATGTGTGTATTTATTTTGAGATGGAGTCACGCTCTGTCACCCAGGCTGGAGTGCGGTGGTGCGATCTCGGCTCACTGCAACCTCTGCCTCCCGGGTTCAAGCCATCCTCCTGCCTCAGCCTCCTGAGTAGCTGGGGAGTTGAGTCATTTTCTTCTTTATTTATTTATGTGTGTATTTATTTTGAGATGGAGTCGCGCTCTGTCGCCCAGGCTGGAGTGCAGTGGCGTGATCTCGGCTCACTGCAACCTCCGCCTCCCAGGTTCAAGCGATTCTCCTGCCTCAGCCTCCCAAGTAGCTGGGAGGTTGAGTCATTTTTCTTATTCATTTATTTATGTGTGTGTTTATTGTGAGATGGAGTCCTGCTCTGTCGCCCAGGCTGGAGTGCAGTGGTACGATCTTGGCTCACTGCAACCTCTGCCTCCCAGGTTCAAGCCATTCTCCTGCCTCAGCCTCCTGAATAGCTGGGACTAAAGGTGTGTGCCACCGCGCCCGGCTAATTTTTGTATTTTTAGTAGAGACGGGCTTTCACCATATTGGCCACGCTGGTCTTGAACTCCTGACCTCAGGAGATCCGTCCACCTCGGCCTCCCAAAGTGCTGGGATGACAGGTGTGAGTCACCGCACCCGGCCAACCTCCTCTTCTTATAAATACCTCAGCCCTGTTGAAACAGACCCTCCCTAGTGACCTCATTTTACCATCATCACCTTGTTAGAGACCCCCTCCCCCATTTCCAAATATAGTTTCATTGTGAGGTTGAGGATTAGAATTTCAACATAGGAATTTTCAAGATGACGGTCTCATTTCAGCCCATCTCATCAACAAGATGCAAATAACCACGTATTTAATGCAAATCCGTTGTGTGCACAGGACGTGGCTCACTGTTCATCACACCTTATTCCTGGTGGGAACTTTTTTTTTTTTTTTTTTTTTTTTTTTTTGAGACGGAGTCTTGCTCTGTAGCCCGGGCTGGAGTGCAGTGGCCGGATCTCAGCTCACTGCAAGCTCCACCTCCCGGGTTCACGCCATTCTCCTGCCTCAGCCTCCGGAGTAGCTGGGACTACAGGCGCCCGCCACCTCACCCGGCTAGTTTTTTGTATTTTTAGTAGAGATGGGGTTTCACTGTGTTAGCCAGGATGGTCTCGATCTCCTGACCTCGTGATCCGCCCGTCTCGGCCTCCCAAAGTGCTGGGATTACAGGCTTGAGCCACCGCGCCCGGCCGGAACTTTTATATTTTTAAGACAGAGTCTCACTCTGTCACCCAGGCTGGAGTGCAATGGTATGGTCTTGACTCACTGCAACCTTCGCCTCCCGGGTTCAAGCGATTCTCCCGCCTCAGCCTCCTGAGTAGCTGGGATTACAGGCGTCTGCCACCACACCCAGTTAATTTTTGTATTTTTATTTATTTATTTTTTTAAAGACAGAGTCTCACTGTGTGGCCCAGGCTGGAGTGCGGTGGTGCGATCTCGGCTCACTGCAACCTCCGCCTCCCGGGTTCACGCCATTCTCCTGCCTCAGCCTCCCGAGTAGCTGGGACTACAGGTGCCCTGGCTAATTTTTTTCTTGTATTTTCACTAGAGACGGGGTTTCACCATGTTGGTCAGGCTGGTCTCGATCTCTTGACCTCAGGTGATCCGCCCGCCTTGGCCTCCCAAAGTGCTGGGATGACAGGCGTGAGCCACCGCGCCCAGCCTCCTGGTGGGAACTTTGTGAGGACCCCAGAGGCAGGGTCCCTGGGGAGGGTGAGGAGACACATGTATCCACGCGGAAGGCCCTGCCCTCCCATTCTTGGTGTCTCCCCGGGGTCCATACCCTGCACGTGGTTCTTCCCAGCCCTGCTTGGGGGACGGTGGCTGACCTGACCACATTCTCCGTCTCTATTTCAGAGTGAAGAAATTTCTCATGCCCAGCGTGCCAGACCCGAAATCCACCTTCCCTGGGCTCTTTGAGATACACCAAGGGAACTTCCAGGTATCCACCCTCTCCTTGTGTCTTCTCTCCTCTCCACCAAGCAGGTGCACCGTGCCCACACTCATATCTCCCTGAGCGACCCTTTTAGGGAACGATATTTAGGGCCAGGCGCGGTGGCTCACGTCTGTCATCCCAGCACTTTGGGAGGCCGAGGCGGGTGGATCACTTCAGGTCAGGAGTTTGAGACCAGTCTGGCCAACGTGGTGAAACCCCGTCTCTACTAAAAATACAAGAATTAGCCAGGCGTGGTGGCGGGCGCCTGTAATCCCAGCTACTCTGGAGGCTGAGGCAGGAGAATCGCTTGAACCGTGGAGGCAGAGGTTGCGGTGAGCTGAGATTGTGCCACTGCACTCCAGCCTGGGGAACAGAGCCAGACTCTGTCAAGAAAAAAAAAAAAAAAAAAAAAAAGGAGGGAAGGAAGGGAAGGAGGGAGGGAGGGAGGAAAGGGGGAGAGAGAAAGGAAGGAAGGAAGAAAGGAAGGAAGGGGAGAAAGAAAGAAAGAAAGAAGAAAGAAAGAGAGAGAAAGAGAGAAAGAGAGAGAGAGAAAGAGAGAAAGAAAGAAAGAAAGAGAAAGAAGGAAAGAAGGAAAGAAAAGAAGGAGAAGAAGGAAAGAAAGAAAAGAAAAAGGAAGAGAGAAAGAAAAAAAAAGAAAGAAAGGAAAGAGGAAATAAAAGGGGCGCGATCTCCGCTCACTGCAACCTCTGCCTCCCGGGGTCAAGCGATTCTCATGCCTCAGCCTCCTGGGTCGCTGGGATGACAGGCACCTGCCACCACACCCGGCTCATTTTTGTATTTTTAGTAGAGATGGGTTTTCACCATGTTGTCCAGGCTGGTCTCGAACTCAAGTCCACCCACCTCGGCCTCCCAAAGTGCCGGGATGACAGGCATGAGCCACCGTGCCCGGCCTGTGT
Source organism: Macaca thibetana thibetana (assembly GCF_024542745.1). Taxonomy (NCBI): domain Eukaryota; kingdom Metazoa; phylum Chordata; class Mammalia; order Primates; family Cercopithecidae; genus Macaca; species Macaca thibetana. Next base: position 1,395,142 of record NC_065598.1, read on the forward strand.
GTTGATTTTAATGCTGCTTGGTTGTGTCTGAATTTCAAAGGGAACAGGGTAGAAGGAAGCATGTGTCCAACTCTGACTTCCCGTGATGTCTCAAACTAGGTTTTAAGATAACTTTGGAATCGCCTTGACCGAGTGGAGAGTCCGTCAGTCTGTTGCAGGGCTTAGAATTTTATTTTTGGGGGCCGGGCGCGGTGGCTCATGCCTTTGATCCCAGCACTTTGGGAGGCCGAGGCGGGTGGATCACCTGAGGTCGGGAGTTCGAGACCAGCCTGGCCAACACGGAGAAACCCCGTCTCTACTAAATATACAAAATTAGCCACGTGCGGTGGTGAACACCTGCAATCCCAGCTACTCAGTAGCCTGAGGCAGGAGAATCGATTAGAACCTGGGAGGCAGAGGTGGCGGTGAGCCGAGATCACGCCATTGCACTCCAGCCTGGGCAACAAGAGTGAAATTCTGTCTCCAAAAAAAAACAAAAAAAGAATTTTATTTTTGGTTTAGAAGGGTGTCCGTTTCAGAGCCCCCGCATGCCCCAGACAAGAGCTTTGGAGGGGACTTAGACCTCCCAGACGGGACGGCTTTTCTGTTCCATTGGGAACGGCGTGGCTTCCGTGGGAGGCCGCCCGGTTCCGGGGACGTCTGCGGTGGGTACCATGTGGACGCTATCTGTGGTGTGTCTGTTGTGTTTGAGCTAGAACGTTTCCTCCTGGTAGGAGTGGATCACAGACACCCAGAACGTGGCCCACCTCCACAAGATAGCAGGTGCAGAGCCAGAAGGTGGCCCTGAGGAGTCTCTGGTGGTCCAGTTGGCCAAGACGGAAGCCGAGTCACCCAGGACGCCGGACCCACAGACCGAGGACGGAAAGGCCTCTGGGGGATCCCTCCTGCTTCCCCACCAGCCGCCCCTGCAAGGCGGTGATGTGGTCACTCTTGGGGGCTTTACCTTTGTGATGAATGACAGCTCGTATGTGGCGTTATGATGGACAGACAGCTGTCAAAGCCAACGTCAGGATCCACGTTGACGTTTAAAGACCGAGGGGAGTGTCCCGGGGACTCCACACCACCATGGACGGGGATGGTCCCCTCCAGTGATGGTAGGGGTAGGAGCCTCACCGCCTAATGAAGATGCTCTTAGGTTCAGTTTCCCCCACGTGGGTCTCTCTGTTCAAAGGCTTGATGGCGGATGGGAGCCAGTTACTGGAGGAGACGGTCTCCCAGTTCCCTTTTGTGCCTGAACGTTGTGACGTAAACCCCAAGGCAGGACGTCCAAAATGCTCTAAGACCATCTTCCGCGCTCTGTGAGCCCCCAGTTCCGTCCGTGTTCCATGTCCATAGGACTGGATTCTCTGAGAAATTTTTGTTTGTTTGTTTGGAGACGAAGTCTCACTCTGTTGCCCAGGATGGAGGTCAGTGGCACGATCTCGGCTCGCTGCAACCTCTGCCCCCCTAGTTCAAGGGATTCTCCCGCCTCAGCCTCCTGGGTACCTGGGATTACAGGTGCCCGCCACCAGGCTCGGCTAATTTTGTATTTTTTAGTAGAGACGGGGTTTCACCACATTGGCCAGGCTGGTCTCGAACTCCTGACCTCAGGCGATCCACCCGCCTTGAACTCCCAGAGTGCTGGGATGACAGGCGTGAGCCACCACCTCCCTTCAAGTAATTCTTCTGCTTCAGCCTCCTGAGTAGGTGGGATTACAGGTGCCTGCCACCATGCCTGGCTAATTTTTTTTTTTTACTTGCTATAGGGTTTCACCATGTTGGCCAGGCTGGTCTCAAACTCCTGACCTCAGGTGATCCACCTGCCTCAGCCTCCCAAAGTGCTGGGATTAGAGGCGTGAGCCACCATGCCCAGATCTCAGAGGAATTTTTTTTTTTTTTGAGACGGAGTCTCACTCTGTTGCCCAGGCTGGAGAGCAGTGGCCGGATCTCAGCTCACTGCAACCTCCACCTCCTGGGTTCAAGCGATCCTCCTGCTTTAGCCTCCTGAGTAGCTGAGACTACAGTCATGCACCACTGCACCTGGCTAACTTTTGCATTTTTAGCAGAGACGGGGTTTCACCACGTTGACCAGGCTGGTCTCAAATTCCTGACCTCAGGTGATCCACCCGCCACAGCCTCCCAAAGTGCGGGGATGACAGGCGTGAGCCACCTGATCCGGCTTTCAGAGGATTTTCTTTTTTTTTTTTTTCCAACAAAGAATAAAGCATTTCATCTTTTTTTTTTTTGAGACAGAGTCTCGCTCTGTGGCCCAGGCTGGAGTGCAGTGGCGCGATCTCGGCTCACTGCAAGCTCCGCCTCCCAGGTTCACGCCATTGTCCTGCCTCAGCCTCCCGAGTAGCTGGGACTACAGGCACCCGCCACCACGCCCGGCTAATTTTTGTATTTTTAGTAGAGACGGGGTTTCACCGTGTTAGCCAGGATGGTCTCGATCTCCTGACCTCGTGATCCGCCCACCTCGGCCTTCCAAGTGCTGGGATGACAGGCGTGAGCCACCGCGCCCGGCCCTCATTTCACCTTGACTTCTTCTGTTACGCTCCACCAAGTGAAGACAAGAGAGAAAAACTGAAATTAAAGCATTTTCACCTGTTTCTTTCTTCAACGTTTATTTCAGGTCTGGGTACATGTGCAGGTGTGTTACGTGGGTGCATTGCGTGATGCTGAGGTTTGCGGTATGAAGGATCTGGTTACCCTGATACTGAACATAGTATCCAACAGTGACTTTTTCTTTTTTCTTTCTTTTCTTTTTCTTTTTGAGATGGAGTTTCCTTCCTGTCGCCCAGGCTGGAGTGCAGTGGTGCCATCTCCGCTCACTGCAACCTCCGCCTCCTGGGTTCAAGTGATTCTCCTGCCTCAGCCTCCCGAGTAGCTGGGACTCCAGGCACCTGCCACCACCACGACCAGCTAATTTTTGTATTTTTAGTGGAGACAGGGTTTCATCATATTGGTCAGGCTGCTCTTGAACTCCTGACCTTGTGATCCACCTGCATTGCCTTCCCAAAGTGCTGGGATTAAGGTGTGAGTCACCGCACCAGGCCTAATAGTAAGTTTTTCAACCCTTGCCCCCCTCTCCCTACCCCATCTGGTTAGCTTCTACTTTTTTTTTTTTTTTTTTTGAGACAGAGTCTTGCTCTCTTGCCCAGGCTGGAGTGCGGTGGCACAATCTTGGCTCACAGCAACCTCCACCTCCCGGGTTCAAGTGATTCTCCTGCCTCAGCCTCCCGAGTAGCTGGGATTACAGGCACCTGCCACCAGGCCTGGCTAAAATTTTTGTATTTTTAGTAGAGACGGGGTTTCACCATGTTAGCCAGGCTGGTCTCGATCTCCTGACCTCGTGATCCGCCCGCCTCGGCCTCCCAAAGTTCTGGGATGACAGGCGTGAGCTACCGCGCCTGGCCAGCAATCTTATGGTATACATATATGTATATATAGACACTAATAGTTGATAGCAATCTTATGGGGTGTGTGTGTATATATACACACACTAATAGTGCATAGCAATGTTACAGAGTGTGTGTGTGTGTATATATATACACAAATAGTGCATAGCAATGTTACAGAGTGTGTGTGTGTATATGTGTAACAATGTTACAGAGTGTGTGTATCTGTGTGTGTGTGTGTATATACACACACTAATGGTGCATAGCAATGTTACAGAGTGTGTGTGTGTGATATATATACACAAATAGTGCATAGCAATGTTACAGAGTGTGTGTATCTGTGTGTATGTGTGTATATACACACACTAATAGTGCATAGCAATGTTACAGAGTGTGTGTGTGTATATATATACACAAATAGTGCATAGCAATGTTACAGAGTGTGTGTGTGTATATATACACACACTAATAGTGCATAGCAATGTTACAGAGTGTGTGTATCTGTGTGTGTGTGTATATATATACACACAAATAGTGCATAGCAATGTTACAGAGTGTGTGTAGTGTGTGTGTGTGTATATATATACACAAATAGTGCATAGCAATGTTACAGAGTGTGTGTGTGTGTATATATACACACACTAATAGTGCATAGCAATGTTACAGAGTGTGTGTATCTGTGTGTGTGTGTATATATATACACTAATAGTGCATAGCAATGTTACAGAGTGTGTGTATCTGTGTGTGTGTGTATATATATACACTAATGGTGCATAGCAATGTTACAGAGTGTGTGTATGTGTGTGTGTGTATATATATACACAAATAGTGCATAGCAATGTTACAGAGTGTGTGTATCTGTGTGTGTGTGTATATATACACACACTAATGGTGCATAGCAATGTTACAGAGTGTGTGTGTGTATATATATACACAAATAGTGCATAGCAATGTTACAGAGTGTGTGTATCTGTGTGTGTGTGTATATATACACACACACTAATGGTGCATAGCAATGTTACAGAGTGTGTGTGTGTATATATATACACAAATAGTGCATAGCAATGTTACAGAGAGTGTGTGTGTGTGTGTGTATATATATACACAAATAGTGCATAGCAATGTTACAGAGTGTGTGTATATATATACACAAATAGTGCATAGCAATGTTACAGAGTGTGTGTGTGTATATATATACACAAATAGTGCATAGCAATGTTACAGAGTGTGTGTATCTGTGTGTGTGTGTATATATATACACACACTAATGGTGCATAGCAATGTTACAGAGTGTGTGTGTGTATATATATACACAAATAGTGCATAGCAATGTTACAGAGTGTGTGTATCTGTGTGTGTGTATATATACACACACTAATGGTGCATAGCAATGTTACAGAGTGTGTGTGTGTATATATATACACAAATAGTGCATAGCAATGTTACAGAGTGTGTGTGTGTATATATATACACAAATAGTGCATAGCAATGTTACAGAGTGTGTGTGTGTGTATATACACAAATAGTGCATAGCAATGTTACAGAGTGTGTGTGTGTATATATATACACAAATGGTGCATAGCAATGTTACAGAGTGTGTGTGTGTGTATATATATACACAAATAGTGCATAGCAATGTTACAGAGAGTGTGTGTGTGTGTGTGTATAGACATACATATACATACGAGCTGCTGTGCCCATCCTGTACTTCTTTATTTATTTTTGAGACCGAGTCTCACTGTGTCACCCAGGCTGGAGTGCAGTGGCATGATCTCAGCTCACTGCAAATTCTGCCTCCCTAAAATGTATAAAACCAAGTTGTGGCCAGACATGGTGGCTCACGCCTGTTATCCCAGCACTTTGGGAGGCCGAGGCGGGTGGATCACTTGAGGTCAGGAGTTCAAGACCAGCCTGGCCAACATGGAGAAACCCAGCCTCTACTAAAAATGCAAAAATTAGCCAGGCGTGGTGGCAGGTGCCTGTCATCCCAGCTACTCGGGAGGCTGAGGCAGGAGAATCGCTTGAACCAGGATCCGGGAGGCGGAGGTGGCAGTGAGCCGAGATCGCGCCACTGCACTGCAGCCCGGGCGACAGAGCGAGACTCCGAACCACCCCTCCCTCCCTCAACAGGAAAAAACAAAAAAACAAAACAAAAAAACCAAACCAAAACAAAAAAAGCTATGTCCCCACCTGTCTCAGATTTTCCGGGTTTACACATTGTTGGAAATGGACTTTTTGGTGTCACACACAAAAAAGAATCAACACAGGAACGAATGATCTCTCAGCAAGATGAGCTTTCCTTTCTGTGCTATTCAACAGCTGTCCAGCCACGAGAGCACACCGAACAAACGAGACAGTTATTTATAACCTGAGGCATCTATCCTACTGCTGTGTCCACTTTCCATCGGCTAGAATACGACGTCACATTTTACACTTTACCCAATTGGCTATTAGTTTAAGAATTTATTTATTTTTTTTTAATTTTTTTGAGACGGAGTCTCGCTCTGTGGCCCAGGCTGGAGTGCAGTGGTGCGATCTCGGCTCACTGCAAGCTCTGCCTCCCGGGTTCACGCCTTTCTTCTGCCTCAAGTTTAAAATTTTTTTAATTGGGTAAGGGGAACAGAACAAAGGAAGAAAAAGAAGTTGCCCAGGGATTGTTAAGGAAGCATCTGCAAATAAGAAATGGCAGAGGCAGTATGGGCTGGGATATATATACACACACACACACAAATAGTGGATAGCAATCCTAGTGTATATATGTATAGATTTATATACACACACTAATAGTGAATAGCAATCTTATAGAGTGTATATATATATACACACACACACAAATAATGGATAGCAATCTTATAGTGTATATATATACACACACACTAATAGTGGATAGCAATCTTATAGTGTGTGTGTGTGTGTGTGTGTGTATATATATATATCCACCTGCCTCAGCCTCCCAAAGTGCTAGGATGACAGGCGTGAGCCACCTTATCTGGCTTTCAGAGGATTTTCTTTCTTTCTTTTTTTAAAAAACAAAGAATAAAGCATTTCGTCTTTTTAAAATATATATACACACTAATAGTGGATAGCAATCTTATAGTGTATGTGTATATGTATATATACACACTAATAATGGATAGCAATGTTATAGTGTATATATATATGTGTATATATATATACACACACACAAATAGTGGATAGCAATCTTATAGTGTGTGTGTGTATATATATATACTAATAGTGGATAGCAATCTTATAGTGTGTATATATATACACTAACAGTGAATAGCAATCTTATAATGTGTATATATATATATTACACACTAATAGTGGATAGCAATCTTGTAGTGGATATATATATATATACACACACATTAATAGTGGATAGCAATCTTATAGAGTGTATATATATATACACTAATAGTGGATAGCAATCTTATAGTCTGTGTGTGTATATATATATACACACACACTAATAGTGGATAGCAATCTTATAGTGTATATATATACACACACACTAATAGTGGATAGCAATCTTATAGTGTGTGTATATATATATACACACACTAATAATGGATACCAATGTTATAGTGTGTATATATATATACTAATAATGAATAGCAATCTTATAGTGTGTGTATATATATGCTAACAGTGGATAGCAATCTTATAGTGTACATACATATATTATACAGTAATAGTGGATAGTAATCTTGTAGTGATATATATATACACACACACATATTAATAGTGGATAGCAATCTTGTAGTGATATATATATATATACACACACATTAATAGTGGATAGCAATCTTACAGTTTGTGTGTGTGTGTGTGTATATATATATACACACACACTAATAGTGGATAGCAATCTTACAGTGTATATATATACACACACTAATAGTACATAGAAATCTTATAGTGTGCATACATACACACTAATAGTGGATAGCAATCTTATAGTGTGTGTATATATATACACACACATAGTGCATAGCAATCTTATTGTGTGTATATATATACATACACTAATATGGATAGCAATCTCGTAGCATGTATATATATATACACACACACACACTAATAGTGGATAGCAATCTTACAGTGTGTGTGTATATATATTCTTATAGAATATATATGTTCTTAGAGAATATATATGCACACACTAATTGTGGATAGCAGTCTTACAGAGTATATATACACACAGTAATAGTGGCTAGCAATCTTATAGAATATATATACACACACACACACACAATAATGGGGGTAGCAATCTTAGAGTAAGAAATTGTGACTTTTTATAATCTTTGAAGAAGAACTTTCCCATTTCTCACAACATTACTCTGTGTCCAAAGTACGTTTGAATTTTGAAACTCTCTGTGCGGTTACCCGAAGGCCCCCTCCCTCGGCTATGTGTTTGCTTTTCTCGTTACTGGAACAATGTGAGAGGTGTCCTGAGGTGTGGTTGGTTTCTGATGTCCCTGCAGATAGTGGAGAATGCTACTGTCGCAGGTTTCCCGTGGGCCCCTTGGCTTGAAGGATGACATGCTATCTCTGAGTTATTGAGATTTTGCTTCTTTGGGTGGGATTGGGTTTAAGTAAATTTTCCTGCAGGTGCAGTAAGTAAGCTTTCGGCAGCCGCGCTTGGAATAATTGTGTGTGTGTGTGTGTGTGTGTGTGTGTGTGTGTGTGTGTGTGTGAGATTGTTGTAGGGAACACAGAATTAAAATCTTTTTCCCACCAGGCACAGCGGTGGCTCACACCTGTCATCCCAGCACTTTGGGAGGCCAAGGCGGGCGGATCATGAGGTCAGGAGTTCGAGACCAGCCTGGCCAACATGGTGAAACCCCATCTCTACTAAAAACACAAAAATGAGCCGGACGTGGTGGCGGGCACCTGTCATCCCAGCTACTCGGGAGGCTGAGGCAGAAGAATTGCTTGAACCCGGGAGGCAGAGGGTGCAGTGAGCTGAGGCCGTACCATCGCACTCCAGCCTGGGCAACAAGAGCGAAACTCCGTCCTCCCATCCCTACACAGAAAAAAGCCCCGCAGAGCATGTTCTACAGAATTAGTCATGAGTCACAGATATTATCTCTCCTTGGGGGAACATTCTGTATCAGCCGGGGGCCCCTGTTCCTTTCTCTTGAAATAACCGTTACTTGTGATCCGTAGCAGACATGACGGGCCCATCGCTGAAAAAGCCCCAGTTGAAAACCCGGATGTTCCCGGCCAAGAGCGTGACTTAAAAACGCAGAGACAAGAAAGAACTGAGAAGCCAGGTGCAGTGGCTCACGCCTGTAATCCCGGCACTTTGGCAAGGCTGGGCTGGGTGGATCTCCCTTGAGCCCCCAGGAGTTCAAGACCAGCCTAGACAACATGACAAGACCCCATCTCTTATATAATAATAATAATAATAAAATAATAAAATAATAAAAATAAAAATAATTTAAAAATAATAAATAATAATAATAATTAAAAATAATAAAAAATTAGCTGGGTGTACTGGCTAATTTTTATAATACACTCAGTATTATCTAAAGTTTTTGCAAAAAAAAAAAAAAGTATTTTCTTTCTTTTTTTATTTTTGAGACAGAGTCTCGCTCTGTCTCCCGGGCTGGAGTGCGGTGGCGCAATCTCCGCTCACTGCAATCTCCACCTCCCGGGTTTACACCATTCTCCTGCCTCAGCCTCCCGAGTAGCTGGGACTATAGGCACCCGCCACCGTCCCCAGCTAATTTTTTGTGTTTTTAGTAGAGATGGGGTTTCACCGTGTTAGCCAGGATGATCTGGATCTCTTGACCTCGTGATCCGCCCGCTTCGGCCTCCCAAAGTGCTGGGATTACAGGCGTGAGCCACCGCGCCCGGCCAAAAATTGTATTTTCAAATGAGCAGATTCCATCTCATAAAAGAAACGACTTCTTCATCTTCCTAGGAGGCTGTAGAGTTAATAAACTTCGTGAGTCCATTTTGTAACAGACTCAATGCCCATAACATATTGTACTTTTATGTTTTCGAGATAGAGTTTTGCTCTTGTAGCCCAGGCTGGAGTGCAGTGGCGGGATCTCGGCTCACTGCAGCCTCTGCCTCCCGGGTTCAAGTGATTCTCCTGCCTCAGCCTCCTGAGGAGCTGGGATTACAGGCAACCACCACCACGCCTGGCTAGTTTTTGTATTTTTAGTAGAGACAGGGTTTCACCATGTTGGCCAGGCTGGTCTCAAACTCATGACTTCAGGTGATCCGCCCACCTCGGCCTCCCAAAGTGCTGGGATGACAGGCGTGAGCCATGGCACCTGCATACACTGATTTTTATACATAGTGTATATTATATACACTTATTTTAAAATATACACTTATTTTATACATAGTATATATTATATATGCATGCTATTATCTATTATGGATATAATATGATATCAATATGCATGTGACAATTTGGAAAGATTTTGTTGTTTACTTAGAGTTTGTAGTAGTTTGGGAATAGCTAATTTGGCTTCAAGTTACTAAAAACAAAAATCTCTGGATTTTCTTCTTTTTTTTTTTCTTTCTGTTTAAGTTTTTAAATTAAAGACAGAGTCTCAGCCAGGCACGGTGGCTCACACTTGTCATCCCAGCACTTTGGGAGGCCGAGGCGGGTGGATCCCCTGAGGTCAGGAGTCTGAGACCAGCCTGGCCAACATGGTGAAACCCCGTCTCTACTAAAAATACAAAAATTGGCTCCCAGCACGGGAGAAAGAAGGAGGCTGGGAGGTTAGGCCAGTCTGATCTCTTCACGTTCTTCTGCCTGTTTTTATCCTGGCTGCGCTAACAGCTGACTAGTGGGTGCCCATCCACCACCCAGATGGAGGGTGGGTCAGCCTTTCCCAACCCACGGACTCAAATGTTCATCTCCTTGGACAACACCCTCACAGACACACCCATTATCAAGACTTGGCCTCCTTCAGTCTAATCTAGTTGACGCTCAGTATTCACCCTCCCAGGGTGAGAGCCTCTCCCAAATGAGACTGGGAGTCCTTCCATTGTCTCTCTGGGAATGTAGCTTCAGCGTGGACAAAAAAATCCTTCCACAGTGGAGACCAGGTGACCTCTCTCCATCCTGTCTTGGCAGAGACAGTAGAAAACAAACAAACAAACAAACAAACAAACAAACAAACTCAAAAGCCTCTGCAAATTCCATCTCAGGCCTGGGGGGGATTTGGCCCTGACTTTAAAAGCAAGACCTCCACAAAGGCCCTTTTCTCTTCTCTGGATTTGAGAACTTTTTTTTTTTTTTTTTTAGATAGAATCTCACTCTGTTGCCCAGGCTGGAGTGCAGTGGTGCCATCTCGGCTCACTGCAACCTCCGCCTCCCCCGTTCAAGCCATTCTCCTGCCTCAGCCTCCCAAGTAGTGCGATTACAGGTGCCCACTATCTCGCCAATTTTGTATTTTTTAGTAGAGACTAGGAGAGGGGCCGGGCGCGGTGGCTCAAGCCTGTAATCCCAGCACTTTCGGAGGCCGAGGAGGGTGGATCACGAGATCAAGAGATGGAGACTATCCTGGCTGACACGATGCAACCCCGTTTCTACTAAATATACCAAAAAAAAAAAAATTAGCCGGGTGCAGTGGTGCATGCCTGTCATCCCAGCTACTCGGGAGGCTGAGGCAGGAGAATCGCTTGAACCGGGAGGCAGAGGTTGCCGTGAGCCGAGATGGTGCCACTGCGCTCCAGCCTGGGCGACAGAGGGAGACGCCGTCTCAAAATAAATAAATAAATACATACGTACATAAAAATAAAAATAAAAAAAAGATGCCTGCTTACCTGTCGCATCATTCTCGTCGGGAGGGCTCGCTAGACCGTGACGTTCACAGTCAGCACTGAGTTGGCCAACTCAGTTATTTTCGGTGTACCTGGGCAGGTCCTGCTGGTCCTTCCTGTGGCTGTTTTGTCCTGGGGTGGTGGTAAAAAGCCTGGGGCGGTGGGGGGGGGGGGGGTGACCGAGCATTGGGTATAGAGGTCAGGAGTGTGACCGGCCCTTCTGTACCTGTCTACAGGTGCCAAAGAAGCTGGTTGGGGTGACTGACAATTGCGTCCGGGGTAAAGGACTCTGGCTGGCCCTTCTGCACCTGTCTATAGAGGCCTCCGTGGGCGTCTCCAAGGCTGTATCTGGGGGTCTCCATGGCCGTCTTTCTGTAGGGGGCGTTGGCCAGCGTGGCCCCCCACTCTGGTCCTGCCTGTCTGTAGCCGAGGGGCACACCTTCCTCTGCTGTTTCTGCTGAGCATGCACAGAGCGTCTTGGTTCATGGCATCTCAGCAAACTTCTGAGCCCTTCCAGGGGATGAGGGAACCATGCCGGGGATCTGGGGGTGGGCGGCTGATTCGGATTTCTCTGCCCCGTGGAAGCCTGCAGCCACCTCTGCTGGCTGCCTTCTACTGAAGCACGCAGTTAACGTCAGCTGTTCCCTGGGTGTCAGCCTCGGGAAGCAGGCCACAGGGGCCCGCCTCTCAGCTCCCAAAATGAGGATACGGCTTTTTCTCTCTCCTGGCTGAATTCCTCCGAATTTTACCTCCCGGCCATCGGGACCTCTTCGACCTGCAAAGACGATTCCGGGGACAGCCCGGGAACCCCCAGACACACAAGAGGAAATCGTGAATCAATTCTGAGGTGTGTTTTTCTACAGAAAAAGCTTACGCCTTTCGAGTGCAATAGTTGGTGATACCCCGGGCTAACACGGTGAAACCCCGTCTCTACTAAAAAACCCGGGAGGCGGAGGTTGCAGTGAGTCGAGATGGCGCCACTGCACTACAGAAATTAGCCGGGCGTGGTGGCAGGTGCCTGTCATCCCAGCTACTCGGGTGAGCTGAGATGCGCCAGCACTCCAGCCTGGGTGAGAGGAGGAGAATGGCTACTCTGAGGCTAGGAGGAATGGCTGTCTCAAAAAAAAACAAAACAAAAACAAAACAAAACCAAAGCAAACCAAACAAAAAAAGTGAACCCGGGAGATGGAGGTTGCAGTGAGCTCAGATTGCACCATTGCACTCCAGCCTGGGTGACAAGAACAAAGCTCTGTCTCAAAAAAAGAAAAGAAAAAAAAAATAAAAAAATACATTACTAGGTGCAGTGGCTCACGCCTGTAATCCCAGCACTTTGGGAGGCCGAGGCGGGTGGATCACCTGAGGTCAGGAGTTCAAGACCAGCCTGGCCAACGTGACAAAACCCCGTCTCTACTAGAAATACAAAATTAGCTGGGCGAGGTGGCCCAAGCCTGTAGTTCCAGCTACTCCGGAGGCTGAGGCAGGAGAATCGCTTGAACCCGGGAGGCGGAGTAGACACAAGGTTGCAGTGAGCCCAGATCGCGCCACTGCACTCCAGCCTGGGCAGGTGATCCTGCCTCGGCCTCAACTGGGATTATACAGGCGCCCGCCAAGAGCGAAACCCTAATCATCAGGGAAATGCAGATTTTAAAATCACACTGAAACACCACCTTGCCCCAGCCAGAATGACCATTATTAAAAAGTCTCAAAAACAAACAAACAAAAAAATCAGAGCTTCATTCTCAGAACATTTATATACATGTTTTTCAGTTTTTTATTTCTCACGAAGTTTTGCCCAGGAGCCCAGTAACTGGGTCCCATTTTGTTTTAAATAAGGGTTACTTGTCAGAGAACAAATACGTCTCCGACTCTGGCAAGCGGCAAGAGTGGGAAGTCCCAGTTATAAAGACATTATCCATAATTCTGGAAGCAGCTTTCATAAGCCAGGCTCCAACGCTCTGCCCAAAACCACCGCTTAAATCTTGCTGGCTCCAAGCGACGTGCAGCTTTAAGAGCAAAACCAGACAGCAGGAACCCCCGCCTTCTGAAGAAAGGTGGAGAAGGGGGTGGGGGGGAAGCAAAAATGCCTCATGTTTCACAGCGTATGAAAGAAAAAAAATACAACGTGTGGACTCTGCTTACTGACAGGTGAAATAGGGTTCCCATTTTTAAAGAAAAACAGTACTTCCTCCGAGAAAGCCTGCCAGACATTTAGGAATTACTAAATTCCTAGTGTGTGGCGTTTCTGAAAAACACGTGTACGAGATGTAGGAAGCATCCTGATTAAATTAATAAATTAAGTCAATGAATTAAATTAATTTTAAAAATTAACGACTTAAATAAATCAATAAATTAAATTAATTAAATTAATTAACAAAAGCGGCGAATTAATTAAATTAATAAAACTAACAAGTTAGTTAAATTAACGAATCAAATAAACTAAATTAATTAATAAAGTGATGAATTAATTAAATTAATTAATAAAAGAGACGAATTAATTAAATCAATTAATAAAAGCGATGAATTAATTAGATCAATCAATAAAAAGTGATGAATTAATTAGATTAACAAAAGAGATGGATTAATTAATAAAAAGCGATGAATCAATTAGATTAATTAATAAAAGCAATGAATTAATTAGATTAATTAATACATTAATGAATTAATTGGCATGTCAAATTTATAATGAACGAAATACTAAATTAATGAATAAATAAATTAATTAAGTAAATCGATTAATGATTAAATTAAATTAATTAATGACATCCTAATTAAATTAATCGGAATAATAAACCACCTAAATGCATTGACCTGGAACTGGCATCTCCCGCCCTGGGTATAAGCGCTGATGGACACTCCCCGTGAACTGCAAAGAGCAAAAGGCATTTTTGGATTCTCAGCGTCTGGGCAACATTTGTGCAAGACGTTTGGGCCATCACCCGCCTGCTCCAAGAGGGCTGACCAGGAGCAAGCGACCAGGTCCGGCTCTCAATCACTGGCCTGTCTGATTGTCAAACAAAAGCAACCCTTCTTTTAGAATTTCGCGTTTTCAGACTTTCTGTTAGCATTTGCAACAGGCTGGTGGGTGCAGGCAACCAGGCGTTAGGATGCTGGCTGTTGCAGAATTTAACTCTGCGTCCTAAGAATGAATGGCATTCATTTTGAGTTTCTGCCTGGCAATCAGCGGGTCTGCAAAAACAGCCATTCAGAGATGAGGAAAACCGGGGGCAGATACTTGAATGATAGTTTTAAAGTGAGGTGAGTCAATAGAACTAGGAATATGACTCAAGGACCCTCAGTTTTAATGATAGTTACTTTATTTGTGAGACGGCGATTCAAGGACCCTCAATTTTTATTTTATTTGTGAGACAGAGTCTCACTCTGCACCCAGGCTGGAGTACAGTGGTGTGATTTCGGCTCACTGTAACCTTCACCTCTCAAGTTCAAGGCTCAGACTCTGGAGTACCTGGAATTCCAGGCACCTGCCACCAAACCCGGCTAGATTTTGTATTTTTAGTAGAGACGGGGTTTTGCCATGTTGGCCAGGCTGGTCTCGAACTCCCAACCTTAGGTGATCCACCCGCCTCAGCCTCCCAAAGTGCCAGGATTACAAGTGTGAGCCACTGTGCCTGGCCTCGCCTTCCCTTCCCTTCTCTCTTCTCTTTTCTCTTCTCTTCCTTCTCTTCCCCTCCCTCCCTCCTTCCCTCCCTCCCCTCCTCTCCTCTCCCCTCCTTCCTTCCTTCTCTCCTTCCTTCCTTCTCTCTCTTTCTTTCTCTCTCTCCTTTTCCTTCCTTTCCTTCCCTCCCTTCCTTCCTTCTCTCCTTCTTTCCTTCTCTCTTTCTTTCTCTCTCTCCTTTTCCTTCCTTCCCTTCCTACCTTCCTTCCTCCCTCCCTCCCTCCCTCCCTCCCTCCCTCCCTCCCTTCCTTTCCTTCTTTCTTTTCTTTCTTCCTTTCTTTTTCTTGTCTTGCTCTGTTGCCCAGGCCGGGGTGCAGTGGCACCATCTCGGCTCACTGCAAACTCCGCCTCGTGGGTTCAAGGCATTCTTGTGCATCAGCCTTCAAAGTAGCTGGGACTACAGGTGCACGCCACCACATCTGAATAATGTTTCATTGTTTGTAGACACAGGATCTTGCTATGTTGACGAGGCTGGTCTCAAACTCCTGGGCTCAAGGGATCTGCCCTTCTCTGGCCTCCCAAAGTGCTGGGATTAGAGGCGTGAGCCATGATGCCCGGCCCTACTATCTATTTCTACAGTTACATAGTTGTGTCCCAAAAAGGAGGCACTGTGAAATATTCTTTGCACTGTGGCTGGGTCTGCAAAAGGGAATGATGGTACCTGTGTGTCACTGGGGTCAGTTTTTATTTATTTTATCTTTTATTTTTTATTTATTTATTTATTTATTTATTTATTTATTTATTTATTTATTTTGAGACAGAGTCTCCCTCTGTCACCCAGGCTGGAGTGCAGTGGCACAATCTCAGCTCACTGCAACCTACGCCTCTTGGATTCAAGTGATTCTCCTGCCTCAGCTTCCCGAGTAGCTGAGATTACAGGCACCTGCCATCACACCTGGCTAAGTTTTGTATTTTTAGTAGAGACGGGGTTTCACCACGTTGGCCAGGATGGTCTCGAACTCCTGACCACAGGTGATCCGCCCGCCTCAGCCTCCCAAAGTGCTGGGATGACAGGTGTGAGCCACTGCGTCCAGCCCTTTTTTCTTTTTTTTTGAGACAGTTTTGTTTTGTTTTGTTTTTGAGACAGAGTCTCACCTTGTCACCCAGGCTGGAGTGCAGTGGCACAATCTCAGCTCACTGCAACCTCCGCCTCCCAGGTTCAAGCGATTCTCCTGCCTCAGCCTCCGGAGTAGCTGGGATGACAGGCGTGCACCACCACGTCCGGCTAATTTTTGTATTTTTAATAGAGACGGGGTTTCACCATGTTGGCCAGGCTGGTCTCGAACTCCCGACTTCAGGTGATCCACCCACCTCGGCCTCCCAAAGTGCTGGGATGACAGGCGTGAGCCACTGCACCCGGCCGGGAATTTAAGTTTCTGCTGCCAGCTTCCTTTATCCCTGGCCTGCAGGAGCATCGACTTCCCAAGGCTGTCCAAAGTTTGCCCCTCCTCTCGGACAGAGAAAGCTCCAAGTTCACAGCCAACACTGCACCTTTGCAAAAGGTGAAGACACAGAGGAGCTATTCGGAAACTGCAGGAAGCAGGAACTGCAGGGAGTCTCTGCTTGTCTGTAAAACCGGTCCACCACCTTTTAGAAAGGCCTTCAGTTTTACTTGCAACTTGCTGTTTTGTTTCACAAACCGGGTAGACGGCGAAGGCGTTGCTCCTCAAATCGCCACTTGGTGGCAGCCAATACCTGTAACTTCCAGTGTTGCTTTTTATTTCTCTTTTTGAAACGGGAGTTTTGCTCTTATCACCCGGACTGGAGGGCAGGGGTGCGATCTGGGCTCACTGCAACCTCCGCCTCCCGGGTTCAAGCGATTCTCCTGCCTCAGTCTCCCAAGTAGCTGGAATTACAGGCACCTGCCACCACACCAGGCTAATTTTCGTATTTTTAGTAGAGACGGGGTTTCACCGTGTTGACCAGGCTGGTCTTGAACTCCTGACCTCAGGTGATACACACGCCTCAGCCTCCCAAAATGCTGGGATGACAGGCGTGAGCCACCGTGCCTGGCCCAAAGAAGAGAGGTTTGATTTTGTAGGTGGTGAGTCTCATTGGCCAAAGGCATGGATGCTGCATAGTTTGGTTTCAGAGATTGAAATGGACCCCCTTTTATTGGTGCAAGAGGAAGGTTTTGGAGGTAAGAACCTTCACTACGGGTTTGTCCTGCACACCATCTGACCCTTAGGACTTTTTTTCAGGCTGGGCGCGGTGGCTCTCAGGCCTTCTCATCCCAGCACTTTGGGAGGCCGAGGCCGGTGGATCACAAGGTCCGGAGATAGAGACCAGCCTGGCCAACGTGGTAAAACCCTGTCTCTACTAAAAATACAAAACAACAACAACAACAACAACAAAAACAATGGGCCGGGCGCAGTGGCTCACGCCTGTAATCTCAGCACTTTGGGAGGCCGAGGCAGGTGGATCACAAGGTCCGGAGATCGAGACCATCCTGGCTAACACGGTGAAACCCCGTCTCTACTAAAAATACAAAAATTAGCCAGGCGTGGTGGCAGGTGCCTGTAGTCCCAGCTACTGGGGAGGCTGAGGCAGGAGAATGGCGTGAACCCGGGAGGTACAGGTTGCAGTGAGCCGAGATCGCGCCACTGCACGCCAGCCTGGGCGACAGAGCCAGATTCCATTTCAAAAGAAAAACAAAAAAACAACAACAAGAAAACACCCAAAATAAACCACAGTAGTTTTTTTCAGCGCTGAAGCAAAACCAGAATTGAGACTTGATGACCATCATTATATCCACTCAACAGAGAACCAGGAGACGCCAAATGCAATAAAATGATGGAGGTCTCCTCCTCTGCATTTGCACTTTAGGGCTTTGGATAATCCAAGCATATCGTGCCCGTTAAGAATTTTCCAGGAGAGGAAAACTTTGCAATAGGATTAAGCCCCATAAAAATATGATTAAAAATCATGTACAATTAAATGTCCCCTTTGCTTCAGACTTAAATAATTCAAAGTTTCCTTTTACCTTTTTTAAACACACACACACACACACACAGAGAACACAATTATGTACAGGTTAACCAAATATTGCAGATGCGTTTTAGATTTCATTGTATAGATGTTCTGAAATTCAGAGTCTACTGTAATTTACCTAATACAGGTGAATTCAGAATCTGCTGTGATTTACCTAATACAGGTGAATTCAGAGTCTGCTGTGATTTACCTAATACAGGTGAATTCAGAGTGTGCTGTAATTTACCTAACACAGGTGAATTCAGAGTCTGCTGTAATTTACCTAATACAGGTGAATTCAGAGTCTGCTGTGATTTACCTAATACAGGTGAATTCAGAGTCTGCTGAGATTTACCTAATACAGGTGAATTCAGCGTCTGCTGTAATTTACCTAATAGAGGTGAATTCAGAGTCTGCTGAGATTTACCTAATACAGGTGAATTCAGCGTCTGCTGTAATTTACCTAATAGAGGTGAATTCAGAGTCTGCTGTAATTTACCTAATAGAGGTGAATTCAGAGTCTGCTGTAATTTACCTAATACAGGTGAAATTCAGGGTCTGCTGTAATTTACCTAATACACGTGAATTCAGAGTCTGCTGTAATTTACCTAATACACGTGAAATTCAGAGTCTGCTGAGATTTACCTAATACAGGTGAATTCAGAGTCTGCTGTGATTTACCTAATACAGGTGAATTCAGAGTCTGCTGAAATTTACCTAATAGAGGTGAACTCAGAGTCTGCTGTAATTTACCTAATAGAGGTGAACTCAGAGTCTGCTGTAATTTACCTAATAGAGGTGAATTCATAGTCTGCTGTGATTTACCTAATACAGGTGAATTCAGCGTCTGCTGTAATTTACCTAATAGAGGTGAATTCAGAGTCTGCTGTAATTTACCTAATACAGGTGAAATTCAGGGTCTGCTGTAATTTACCTAATACACGTGAATTCAGAGTCTGCTGTAATTTACCTAATACACGTGAAATTCAGAGTCTGCTGAGATTTACCTAATACAGGTGAAATTCAGAGTCTGCTGAAATTTACCTAATAGAGGTGAATTCAGAGTCTGCTGTAATTTACCTAATACAGGTGAAATTCAGGGTCTGCTGTAATTTACCTAATAGAGGTGAATTCAGAGTCTGCTGTAATTTACCTAATACACGTGAAATTCAGAGTCTGCTGAGATTTACCTAATACAGGTGATTTCAGAGTCTGCTGTGATTTACCTAATAGAGGTGAACTCAGAGTCTGCTGTAATTTACCTAATACAGGTGAAATTCAGAGTCTGCTGTAATTTACCTAATACAGGTGAATTCAGAGTCTGCTGTAATTTAACTAATACAGGTGAAATTCAGAGTCTGCTGTGATTTACCTAATACAGGTGACATCAGAGTCTGCTGTGATTTACCTAATACAGGTGAATTTAGAATGTGCTGTGATTTACCTAATACAGGTGAATTCAGAGTGTGCTGTGATTTAACTAATACAGGTGACATCAGAGTCTGCTGTGATTTACCTAATACAGGTGAATTCAGAGTCTGCTGTAATTTATCTAATACAGGTGACATCAGAGTCTGCTGTGATTTACCTAATACAGGTGAATTCAGAGTGTGCTGTGATTTAACTAATACAGGTGAATTCAGGGTCTGCTGTGATTTA
Source organism: Macaca thibetana thibetana (assembly GCF_024542745.1). NCBI lineage: Eukaryota > Metazoa > Chordata > Mammalia > Primates > Cercopithecidae > Macaca > Macaca thibetana. The sequence goes on from NC_065598.1 coordinate 1,414,615, forward strand.
ACTAATACAGGTGAATTCAGGGTCTGCTGTGATTTAACTAATAAAGGTGAATTCAGAGTGTGCTGTAATTTACCTAATACACGTGAAATTCAGAGTCTGCTGTAATTTACCTAATACAGGTGAATTCAGAGTCTGCTGCAATTTACCTTATACACGTGAAACTCATTAATACTCAAACTGCACAGGTGGGATTTCTGATTATATAATTTCTTAATGCCCCGACTCTTTCCAGTTAAAATGCTGCAGATTTGTTCCTAGTCTTTTTCGGGACCTTTTTTTTTTTTTTTTTTTTTTTTTTGAGACAGTCTCGCTCTGTTACCCAGGCTGGAGGGCAGTGGCACGATCTAGGCTCACTGCAACCTCCGCCTCCTGGGTTCAAGCGATTCTCCTGCCTCAGCCTCTTGAGTAGCTGGGATTACAGGAACCCGCCACCACACCCAGCTAATTTTTTGTATTTTTAGTAGAGACGGAGTTTCACTATATTGGCCAGGCTGGTCTTGATCTCCTGACCTCATGATTCGCCCACCTCGGCCTCCCAAAGTGCTAGGATGCAGGCGTGAGCCACCGTGCCCGGCCTGTGGTTGTATTTTTAACATCTTGACATTTCTCAAAGCTTTTCTCTTCCAGCCCATTGGTTTCTGAAGGTTTCCTACGAAAATCAGCCGGGTGTGGTGGCCGGTGCCTATAATCCCAGTTACTCAGGAGGCTGAGGCAGGAGAATCGCCTGAACCCAAGAGGCAGAGGTTGCAGTGAGTTGAGAGTGCACCACTGCACTGCAGCCTGGGCGACAGAATGGGACTCTGTTTCAGAAAAGAAAACAAACCAAAAAAAGAAAAAAAGAAAAGAAAGGGGAGAGGAGGGGAGGGGAGGAGAGGAGAAGAGAGGGGAGAAGAGGGGAGGAGGGGAAGCATCAAGGGGAGGGGAGGGGAGAGGAGAGCATCTAAGCAACTCAAGTGGCCTGATGGGGAAGCAGGGAGGGGAGGGGAGAGGAGAGCATCTAAGCAGTTCAAGTGGTGTGATGGGGAAGCAGGGAGGGGAGGGGAGGGGAAGAGAGGGGAGGAGAGGAGAGCATCTAACAATTCAAGTGGTGTGATGGGGAAACGGGGCGGTGAGGGGAGGGGAGACAGGAGAGGGGAGGGGAGAGGAGGGGAGGGGAGAGGAGGGGAGAGGAGGGGAGAGGGGAGAGGGAGGGGAGGGGAGGGAAGGAGAGGAGAGGAGAGGACAGGAGAGGACAGCATCTTAGCAACTCAAGTGGTGTGATGGGGAAGCAGCAAGGGGAGGGGAGGAGAGGGGAGAAGAGGGGAGGGGAGGGAAGGACAGGAGAGGAGAAGAGAGGAGAGCAGAGGAGAGGAGAGGGGAGGGGAGGAGAGGAGCCACACGCTTACAGCAGGAAATCTAGGTGCCCTCTTGGGTCAGGACGACCCGAGAACCAAAGTTGTCACGATTTCTCTATAGTTATAAAGGATCCCTGAAAACTCAAAAACAGAATTAGCTGAATTCCTCCAGGGTGGTTCCAGACATCAAAGTTTTCAACACGAGGAATTCCTGACTGGGAGACTCCAGCCCCGAATTCCACATACGGCCAAATGCCCTGAGGAAAAAAGGTGGTTTACATTATTCTTAAGTAAGATTTTATTACATCCTGAGGGCAACTGTGATTTAGAGGGGGCTTGTTTTATAGCAAGGAATGTAACAATGAAAGTTAGCGAACAATGAAAGAATCCGGGGGAACTTTTGCATAGTAAATTCTTTTTAACAATCGTGGTCAAAAATACATCATGGAAACTTTATCGTCTTCACCACTTTCAACTTTACAACTTTGTGGCATTAACGATGTTCACATTGGCTGAGCACAGTGGCTCATACCTGTCATCCCAGCACTTTGGGAGGCCAAGGTGGGCGGATCACGAGGTCAGGAGTTCAAGACCAGCCTGGCCAACATGCTGAAACCCCGTCTCTACTAAAAATACAAAAATTAACCGGACATAGTGGCAGGTGCCTGTCATCCCAGCTACTCAGGAGGCTGAGGCAGGAGAATTGCTTGAACCCGGGAGGCGGAGGTTGCAGTGAGCCGAGATCACATCACTGCACTCCAGTCCGGGCGATGGACCAAGACTCTGTCTAAACAATAGAATAAAATAATGAAATAACAGTAAATAAATGAATTAAATATTCCACTCCCCAGTATACATTTATTTATTTATTTTTATTAATATTATTTTAGACGAAGTTTCAGTAATTCTCCTGCCCAGACTACTGAGTAGCTGGGATGACAGGCGCCCATCACTACTAATTTTTGTATATTTAGTAGAGACGGGGTTTCACCGTGTTGGCCAGGCTGGTCTCGAACCCCTGACCTCAGGTGATCCGCCCACCTCGGCCTCCCAAAGTGCTGGGGTGACAGGCGTGAGCCCCCGCGCCCGGCCTGGAGAAAAACTCTTTATCCAGGCTGCTGAGAGGGCCAGTTGGGGACAGTTGAGACACACGCAGCAACAGAAAGCCAATGTGGCTTTGGAGGTGGAGGCAGAGAGTCCTGGGAATCCATTTGCGTGGTGCCTTGATTGGGCAGCTGTGGTGGGGACGGTGTGAGGAGGATCTCCTGCCCCAGACTCCAACGAGGCAAGTTCTAAATCCAGGACAAGTCGGGGCATCACCGGTGTGACACGCACCCTCTCCGTGAGCCCCCGTTGGCACGGCCTCCGGAGGCCTGAGAGAGACCAGTTTCCCTCCCTCCTCCTTCCTCCTGCCAGCCACAGTGGCCCTTTTAGGACCCCCGTTTCCCCGCTCCCCTCCCCTCCCCACCGGAGGTCTGCGGACGCCCTGACAAGCCTCAGCTGTTGCTGCCGTAGGCCCAGGCCCGAGGCAGGACCAGCCAGGAACGGATTTGAGCAGCCGGCAGGGTTCATAATTAATGACTTCAGCATCAAGGTGAGAAGCCAAAGGAAGCATTGGCTAAATCGTTTGATTGTTTGCAGGAAAATAAATACAAGAATTGTTCTATGGTTACCTCCCCCTTTTTTTTTTTTTTAGAAGTCAGGTTGGAAGATGTGACTGAAAGCTTTCTTTTAGGACGTTTTGGTCAGGCTCAGCCTCTGTAGGAAACCCTGCTCGACGGGCTGTCTGTTAGGTGGGAGATTTGCCCTGGGCGTCCGGACCGTGTGCAGGAGAAAATCGTGATTTTCTCAGATCTCTCCTCTCTCTCTTTCTTTCTCTGTCTTCTCTCTCTCCTCTCTCTCTTCTCTTTCTCTCTCCTCTCTCTTGGCTTTCTCTCTCCTCTCTTCGCTTTTTCTCTCCTCTCTCCTCTTTCTCTCTCTTCCCTCTTTCTTTCTCCTCTCTCTTCTCTCTCTCGCCCCCCCCTCTCCCCTCTCTCCGTCTCTCCTCTCTCCCCCACTTTCCTCACTTCTCTCCCTCCTCTCTCTGTCCCTCTTCTCTTTCTGTCTCTCCTCTCTCCCCTCCCTCTCTCTCCTCTCTCCCTTCTCTCTCCTCTCCCTCTCTCCTCTCTCTCTTTCTCCCGCTGTCGCTGGACATGGATCTAGGATATTCTGAGTTCCAAAGTATCACCCATTGAGTAAAGCTCTGAGTCAGGCAGACATCAGTGGTGAGACGTCCTTTCACACCTAAGGTTCTCTCTTTTTTTTGGTGGAGTCTCACTCTGTCGCCCTGTCTACTTGTCTTTGATTTATTTATCTATCTATGATGTATCTATTTTTTAATTTATCTCCATCTATTTTCTATCTCTATTTTCTATCATCTATCTCTCTCGATCCATCCATCATTTATCAATCATCTATTTATGTATCTGTCATCCATCTATCATCTCTATTCATCTATTATCTATCCATTACCTATTTACTTATTTTTCTGTATTATCTATGTATCTATCTATCTATCCATCCATCCATCCATCTATCTATCCATCTATCTATTTTCTATGTATTTTTCTATCTGTGCATCCATTTTTCTTTCTGTTTTTTGAGACAGAGTCTCGCTCTGTCGCCCAGGCTGGGGTGCAGTGGCACGATCTCAGCTCACTGAAACCTCCGCTTCCTGGGTTCAAGCGATTCTCCTGCCTCAGCCTCCCACATACCTGGGATTACAGACGCCCACCCCCATGCCTGCCTAATTTTTGTATTTTAATAGAGACGGGGTTTCACCATGTTGGCCAGGCTGGTCTCGAACTCCCGACCTCAGGTGATCCACCCGCCTCAGCCTCCCAAAGTGCTGGGATGACAGGTGTGAGCCACCAAACCCTGCCAGAAGGATACTCTTATCAGACAGAACATTCCAAGGGCTCCAGGAAAAAAAATCCGTATTTGCCGGGGTGCCTCGGGCCGTGCCGGGTGGTCTGGGCCGTACTGGGTTATTTAAGCTGCTGGGATCTATGCTGGGGTTTGGGGGAACATGGGTTCACTTTCACGTCTGGAAAGGCTGAATACTGAAGTCAGCCATGCAGGAGGTTCGACCTGTCTAGGAGAACATCCCCCAGTAAAGACCCTGGAATTCCAGACCTGGATGAGGTTATCTACTCAGTAATATTTTCTACCCACGGTTCCACTGGGAAGAGAGAACGAGAAGCTCGTGCCTGCCTCTCCTATACTCTGCTCACGCATCTCTTCTCTTGGATAATTTTTGTTTGTTTGTTTTTTGAGATGGAGCCTCGCTCTGTCGCCCAGGCTGGAGTGCAGTGGCGCAATTTCAGCTCACTGCAAGCTCCGCCTCCCGGGTTCAAGCGATTCTCCTGCCTCAGCCTCCTGAGTAGCTGGGATGACAGGTGCCCGCCACCACGCCTGGTAAATTTTTCTACTTTTAGTCAAGACGGGGTTTCACCATGTTGGCCAGGCTGGTCTCGAACTCCTGATCTCAAATGATCCGCCCGCCTGGGCCTCCCAAAGCGCTGGGAGGACAGGCGTGAGCCATGGTGCCTGGCGTAATTTCTTAATAACTTTATACGATCCTTTCCCTTCTCATTCGCTCAGAAGAATTTGCAATAGGCTGATGTCGTCCGCGAACGGTTTACATACACTTTTCAATTACAAATCTTTTACGACCAGGACACCACAAGGCTGTAAATAATCTCTCAAGCAGGTATATATAGACGGGAAGGACACAGGCCAAGCTATCCTGCGATATTGTATTTCAATTACTTGACTAACCTAATTATCTGTGTGCTCCGGACTCAAACAGCCTCCGAGGACCCATTTCCTGTGCGTTGCATATGTTTACGATACTTCAAAATGGAGAAAAATTCCTGTGGCTTTAATAAAAATGACCTGCACACCTGTTTGTCTATGTAACTGGAGTTTCCCCAGTGCCCTGAAGATGATGTGTGTGTGTGTGTGTGTGTGTGTGTGTGTGTATATATATATATATATTTTTTTTTTTTTTTTTTGAGACAGCGTGTCACTCTGTCGCCCAGGGGTGGTGGAACATGGTCAATAGTCCCAGCTACTCGGAAGGCGGAGGTAGGAGAATCCACTGGGTCTACAGGGCTGTGGTTGCAGTGAAGCCATCATTGAACCATACCGGACTCCAGCCTGGGTGAGACAGTGAGACCCTGTCATACACACACATACACACACAAACACACGCATACACACACATACACATACACACACATACACACATACACACACATACACACACATACACACACATACACACACATACACACACATACACATACACACACATACACACACATACACACACACATACACACACACACACATACACACACACACATACACACACATACACACATACACACACGCACACACACACATACACACACAAACACACGCACTCAACAATGATCCACCCAGCAAGCCCTATGTGCTTCCTTTGAGCAATTTTGGAATCACAAACTGTGTCACACAGTTCACTTGGTGAGTCTGTGGTGATTGTGTGTGTGTGTGTGTGTGTGTGTGTGTCTGAGACACAGTCTGGCTCTGTCGCCCAGGCTGGAGTGCAGTGGCACGATCTCGGCTCACTGCAACCTCCACCTCCCAGGTTCAAACGATTCTCCTGCCTCAGCCTCCTGAGTAGCTGGGATGACAGGCACCTGTCACCACACCCAGCTAATTTTTGTATTTTTAGTAGAGATGGGGTTTCACCATATTATCAGGCTGGTCTCGAACTCCTGACCTCAGGTGATCCGCCCACCTTGGCCTCTCAAAGTGCTGGGATTACAGGCGTCAGCCACCGCGCCCGGCCAATGATGCAATTTTCTAAAAAGACCTCATAGTTTTTCTTGTTTTTTTTTTTTTTTTTTTTTTTTTTTTTTTTTTTTTTTTTTTTTTTTTTTTTTTTTTTTTTTTTTTGAGACAGAGTCTCGCTCTGTCGCCCAGGCTGGAGTGCAGTGGTGTGATCTCGGCTCACTGAAACCTCTGCCTCCCGGGTTCAAGCCATTCTCCTGCCTCAGCCTCCTGAGTAGCTGGGATCACAGGTGCGTGCTACCACGCCCAGCTAATTTTTTTGTATTTTTAGTAGAGACGGGGTTCCACACGTGTTGGCCAGGCTGGTCTCGATCTCCTGACCTCAGGTGATCCGCCCGCCTCGGCCTCCCAAAGTGCTGGGATGACAGGCGTGAGCCACCGTGCCCGGCCGGAAGATTGTGTTTTCGAACGTTCCTTCCTGACTTCCACTCAGGGACACACCCACAGACTTTCCAAATGAAAAAAAAAAGCAACGTCATTATAGTCATCAGGTGGCCGCCACTTTTCACAGCTGCCTCCTCTGCAGGACCGTGCGAGGCAGGGGGGACGGTGCGTCTCTGACTGACACGTGTCTGCAGCCGCACGTTCTCTCTCAGCCGGCACGGCAGCTAATTAGAGCCAATAACAGCTTGACTGACACGTGTTCCCCCCACCCCGGCTCGCTGCTGAGAGCCGTTTCTCTGGGGACTCAGGGAGCTTTATTTTAACAGGCCTTAAAGTGGGAGCTCCTGAGCGTAAGGTAAATATGAAAGAGTGCATTAGCTTAGCCCTCCGATGAGAATCACCTGCTACTTATCCGTCGTGTGTCTGCGAGCTCAGCTGGTCCGTCACGGGGCTCGGCAAAGCTGTGCGAAGGAAACCGTCAAAAGCACACGACTATCCCTGATTGGAAAGATGCAGACGTGGGTATTACCCCATCCAGGTGTACCTTGGTATGTTGGAGACAGTGCAAATGTATTTGCAGACCATCACTATGAAGCTCATATCCCAACAAAGCGGAGTCATACACGGTTTAATTTCTTACTGCCTATAAAACCTGTGGATACTGTAGTCTAGTAAGTGTGCAATACGGCTATGTTGAAAAAACAACGTACAGACATTAATTAAGAAATGCAGCCGGGCATGATGGCTCATGCCTGTCATCCCACTGCTTTGCGAGGCCGAGGTTGGGGGGGATCACCTGAGGTCAAGAGTTCGAGACCAGCCTGGCCAACATGGTGAGACCCCGTCTCTACTAAAAATACAAAATTGGCTGGGCGTGATGGTGTGCACCTGTCATCCCAGCACTTTGGGAGGCCGAGGCGGGAGGATCACCTGAGGTCAGGAGTTTAAGACCAGCCTGGCCAACATGGTGAAACCCCATCTCTACTAAATATACAAAAAATGAGCAGGGCTTGGTGGCAGGTGCCTGTCATCCCAGCTACTCGGGAGGCTGAGGCGGGAGAATGGCGTGAACCCGGGAGGTGGAGCTTGCAGTGAGCCGAGATCACGCCACTGCACTCCAGCATGGGCAACAGAGCAAGACTCTGTCTCAAAAAAAAAAAAAAAAAAAAAAAAAAAGAATAAAGAATAAATAAAAATAAATAAAAAATAAAAAACAATGTACAGATACTTGATTGCTAACTCACCATCACCTGAGGCTTGAACAAGTGATAATCTTTTTGCGGAAGACGGTCTTGCTTTGATGTTAGTGGGTGCTGACAGGTAAGGATTGTGGTGGCTGAAGGTTGGAGTCACTTTGGCAAAATTTCTGTCTTTTTGTTTTGAGACAGAGTCTCGCTCTGTCGCCCAGGCTGGAGTGCAGTAGTGTAATCTCAGCTCACTGCAACCTGTGCCTTCTGGGTTCAAGCAATTCTCCCACCTCAGCCTCCCGAGTAGCTGGGATTGCAGGCGCCCACCACCACGCCCGGCTAATTTTGTTTTATTTTATTTTTTGTATTTTTAGAGATGGGGTTTCGCCATGTTGGCCAGGCTGGTCTCGAACTCCTGATCTCATGATCTGCCCGCCTCGGCCTCCCAAAGTGCTGGAATGACAGGCGTGAGCTACTGTGCCCGGCTGGCGATTTCTTAAAAGATGACGTTTTAGTGTTTTGCAGCCCGATGTCGAACACACAGATGGTTTAACGGGCTTTGGGAATTAGAGTCGTTTTCCACGGAGACCATTCTGAATGACGTTGCGACGTTCGCGGCCGTCACAAGGAAATCCCAGATTAGCCCCTGAGGGTGGGCAAGGTGCATCTGGAGCCGGGCATTCAGATTTTTAACGAAATTACCCTTCTGTTTTGATTTCCGAGACGATCTAGACAAAGCAGATTTTACAGTGAATGGCAGCCTCCCCACGAACGGAGTCTCTGTGAGGGGCACCTGGCCTGTGTGGGTATAGAAATGAGACCTGCCATTGAAATCTCTGCAAAAGACAAGGCACACCTGTCTGAGCGCGGTGGCTCACGCCTGTCATCCCAGCACTTTGAGAGGCCGAGGCGGACGGATCACCTGAGGTCAGGAGTTTGAGACCAGCCTGGCCAACATGGCGAAACCCCGTCTCTACTAAAAATACAAAACTACCTGGATGTGGTGGCGGGCACCTGCCATCCCCACTACTCGGGAGGCTGAGGCAGGAGAATCGCTTGAACCCGGGAGATGGAGGTTACAGTGACCTGAGATCGCGCCACTGCCCTCCAGCCTGGGAGACAGAGTGAGACTCTGTCTCAAACACAACCAAAAGCAAAACCAAACAAACAAAGCACAAAACAAAACAACAGCAACAACAAAAAAAAGGCTGGTGTGGTGGCTCACGCCTGTCATCCCAGCACTTTGGGAGGCCGAGGCGGGCGGATCACCTGAGGTCAGGAGTTGGAGACCGGCCTGGCCAACACGGCGAAACCCCGTCTCTACCAAAATTACAAAATTAGCCTGGCGTGCTGGTGTGTGCCTGGAATCCCAGCTACTGGGGAGGCTGAGGCAGGAGAATGGCGTGAACCCGGGAGGCAGAGGTTGCAGTGAGCCGAGATCGCGCCACCGCACTCCAGCCTGGGCGACAAGAGTGAATGTGTGTGTGTCACAAAACCAAAGAAAGAAAAAGAAGGCCAACGAAGCACGAGGGGGATGATCCCGCTTTCAGAAACAAGCAGCTGAGGCAGCCCTTCCTTTTCTGAGCTAGGCGGGCCGGCCATGGGTCCACGGATGATCTTCAGGAAGGAGTCTCAGGCCCTGGCCCCAGAGTGGAGGTAGCTGCAGCGTGATCAGGATGCCAAGACGCATTCCTCCAAAACCCTACATGGAAACCTCGTCCGATTAGAGCCATATATTATTACACAGACGTGAGGCAGAAATGCCAGTGGGTTCCACTTCCTAGGCTGCGTTTTATTAGCACCTCATCAGGTCTCAGGTCTGCAAGCAGAGGATTCTGAGAGCCCCCCCAAAAGGCTGCATGAAGCAGCCAAATTCTGTCTCCCATTAGAAGTGAAAGCAATTTAATAGGTTGAAAGAGGCAGGGAACGGCACGGACCCGTAAATCACCCTACACACCCACAAAAGACAGTGGGGCGAGGAATGTCGATGGCGTGAGGCTGACGGGGGGTGGAACGTGCCCCGTGTGGAAGAGATGAGGGTCCCCAAAGCGCCTTCTGAGAACTTCAAAGGTAGGACCCGACACTGTCTGAAGTTTCCCTCCTTCATCCCCTAAATGCACGTGTCCTACGTCAGGCTCCGTTTGCAGAGGGCAACGCCAAGACCCCCGTCCTGGTGAGACTCAGCCCCTCGTCGGAGACACAAGCAACTCTGAAATAAATCAGAAAATGACACAGCGTGTGAGAAAACTGTTGTGTTGATGGGAACGAGAGAAAGTACGCGGGCGTCAAAGCGAGACACACAGTGCACAGTTTCCTGGTTAAAAGGAGGACAGGGGGTGGCTCAGGGAGAAGAAGTGAGTTTTGTGACTGACTGCACCTTTGCGGAAAACATTCTAGAACATTCTATCTGGTGATATGGGGCCGGGCACAGTGGCTCACGCCTGTCATCCCAGCGCTTTGGGAGACCAAGGTGTGGGGATCACAAGGTCAAGAGATCAACATCATCCTGGCCAACATGGTAAAACCCTGTCTCTACTAAAAATACAAAAATGAGCCGGGCGTGGTGGCAGGTGCCTGTAGTCCCAGCTACTCGGGAGGCTGAGGCAGGAGAATCGCTTGAACCCGGGAGGCGGAGGTTGCAGTGAGCTGAGGTCGAGCCACCGCACTCCAGCCTGGGCGACAAGAACGAAACTCCGTCTCAAAATAAATAAAATAAAATGAAATAAAATATGAAGTAGCAACAGATTCCAGGTTGTTAACGGCTGAACTGCACCTTCTCAAAAACTCTTATGTGGGGCCGGGCGCGGTGGCTCAAGCCTGTAATCCCAGCGCTTTGGGAGGCCGAGGCGGGCGGATCATGAGGTCAGGAGATCGAGACCATCCTCGCTAACAGGGGGAAACCCCGTCTCTATTTTAAAAAAAATACAAAAAATTAGCCAGCTGTGGTGGCGGCGCCCGTGGTCCCAGCTACTCAGGAGGCTGAGGCAGGAGAATGGCGTGAACCCGGGAGGCGGAGCTTTCAGTGAGCCGAGATTGCGCCACTGCACTCCAGCCTGGGCGACAGAGCGAGACTCCGTCTCAAAAAAAAAAAAAAGACATGAACATCTTTGAGACCATTATTGTGTCTCCCACATGGGATTAGGATGTGGACATCTTTGGGGCCATTATTCTGTCTCCCACATGGGAATTCGGATGTGGACATCTTTGGGGCCATTATTCTGTCTACTCCATGAGATTAAGGTGTGCACAGTTTTGAGGCCATTATTCTCTCTACCAAATGGGGATTAGCAACGTGGACATCGTTGGGGACTATTATTCACCCAACCACAGAATCCAGTTTTCTTTACATGTCTGAGAATAGAAACTGGGCCACTTCTGCCATGCTCCAGAAACAAATTCAACCAGCGTCACATCCTCGATGGGAATCTCATGAAGGCCCCTGACTTATTCATCCTTGGAAGGAGAAGAAGAAAGGCTTACCCATCTTCCCACTAGATTGGGATATTCTCTCGTGTACTCTCTCTCTCTCTCTTTTTTTTTTTCCTCTTGAGACAGAGTCTTGCTGTGTCCTCCAGGCTGGAGTGCAGTGGCACAACCTCGGCTCACCACAACCTCAGCCTCCCCAGTACAAACAATTCTCCTCCCTCAGGCTCCCCAGTAGTAGTGGGACTACAGACATGAGCCACCACGCCCGGCTAATTTTTGTGTTTTTAGTAGAGACAGGGTTTCACCATGTTGGCCAGGCTGGTCTCGAACTCCTGACCTCGAGATCGGCTTAAGTGCACAGAGCAAGTAGAAGAGGGAAGGAGAAAACCAAGGTTCAGAAAAGGCTTCCGACTTCTCCCGGCGTTTTCCAGCTCTCCACAGAAAGGAATACTCACGGCATAGGGTTCGACGCTGGAAGGACAGGAAAGGACCGTGTCCACCTTCCAGAAACTGATTTAATTTATTCAGCAAAGGAGTTCAAGGCCTAACACTTAGATTTAAAGGCCACATCCCAGTTAATCACCGGGAGTATGAAAGCGTAATTCCATATTTATGAAACAGCTAATTGTGAGGACTACCTTCAAAGGGAATCCCAGATTCCAGGACTCCACGAAGTCACTGAGTGCCTTCAGGTACAACACCAGTTTCATGTAAAACGCTGTGGATTTTCAAAGCTCAGGACCGGTTTTATTTTTACGTACACAGGCTTCCACGACCCAAGTTAACGCAACCGCACGAAATAAATTACAGTCGGTTAAAGCAATTTATGACTATGCCATTCGCCAATGACTTTCATTTAATCTCATGGAAATTTTCACCCCCAAAAAACACAGAAGCAAGAGGAATAAGCATTGCTCTTATTGTATGAAAGAAGGAGGGTGAAATTCACTTTTTCTTTTTGAGGCAGAGTCTTGCTCTATCACCCAGACTGGACCTCAGTGGCACGATCTCAGCTCACTGCCACCTCTGCCTCCTGGGTTCAAGCGATTCTCCTGCCTCAGCCTCCCGAGTAGCTGGGATGACAGGCGCCCGCCACCACACCCGGCTAATTTTTGTATATTTAGTAGAGACGGGGTTTCGCCATGTTGGCCAGGCTGGTCTTGAACTCCTGACCTCAGGTGATCCGCCCGCCTCAGCCTCCCAAAGTACCGGGATGACAGGCGTGAGCCACCACGCCCGGCCGAGGGACCACTTTTAAGGGATCCCCCAAATGCACAATCCCGGGTGCAGTCTCATCCAAGTATCTCAGGCCACGGTCCCCCAAGTACAACCTTGACACCACCTTGGCTCAGTCCTACACCTCTGCCAGGTAGGTGCTATCAGCGTTCTATATGCTCACATGAGAAAATAGGAACTGAAATGGAAAGAAATGGTTAGAAACTCACCCAAAACAACTGTTTGTGGACTTTGAAGGCCAGCGAACCAAAACTGGGTGGTGTGGTGAAGCGTCACCTACACCATCACTCAATTAGTTCATCCCAGACTGTCTCTTTACGTAAATATCCCATTTTATGGGCCGGACACAGTGGCTCCTGCCTGTAATCCCAGCACTTTGGGAGGCCGAGGTGGCTGCGTCATTTGCGGTCAGGAGTTTGAAACCAGCCTGGCCAACACGGTGAAACCCCGTCTCTACTAAAAAATACGAAAAAATTAGCTGGACGTGGTGGTGGGTGCCTATAATCTCAGCTACTTGGGAGGCTGGGGCGGGAGAATCCCTTGAACCTGGGAGGCGGAGGTTGCCGTGAGCCGAGATGAATCCTTCTCCCTGAGTTGGGGGAGGCATTTGCAGTCGTTTTCCCACGTCTGGCTTGGGTCATTTTCTGTCCCGTCCCTGTCCCTGCACTGACATCTGCACCTCCACCTGCCTGTGGCTGTACTTTTACTTATGCCTGTACCTGTGTCCACACCTCTTCCTTCATCTTTACCTGCACCTGCATCTATACCTGTGGCTGTGTCTGCACTTGTATCCGTACCTGTGTCTGTGCCTGAGTTTACACCTGAACCTGCACCTGAATCTGCACATGCTCCTGTGCCTACACCTGTACCTGCAAATGCACCTGTACCTATTCCCACACCTGTATTTGACCCTGAACCTGTTCCTGCACCCGAACCTGCACCTGCAGCTGCACCTGAATATTCTCCCGAACTCACGATCTTTACTTTAATCACATCTAGAAACTCCCTGTTGCCGTATAAGGTAACATGTACCTGAACCTGCACCTGTACCTGCACCTGCACGTGTACCTGTACTTGCACCTCTACCTGTACCTGCTCCTGTATTTGAACCTGAACCTGCACCTGCACCTGTACCTGCACTTTCACCTATACCTGTACCTGCACCTGCACCTGTACCTGAACTTTCACCTATACCTGTACCTGCACCTGTAACTGAACCTGTACCTGTACCTGCACCTAACTGACCTACTGTACCTGAACTTTCACCTATACCTGTACCTGCAACTGCACCTGTACCTGCACTTTCACCTGCACCTGTACCTGCACTGTACCTGAACCTATACCTGTACCTGCACTTTCACCTAAAACTGAACCTGTACCTGCTCACTTTACCTATAACTGAACCTATACCTGTACCTGCACTTTCACCTATAACTGAACCTATACCTATACCTGTACCTGCACCTGTACCTGCACCTGTACGTGTACCTGTACTTGCACCTCTACCTGTACCTGCTCCTGTATTTGAACCTGAACCTGCACCTGCACCTGTACCTGCACTTTCACCTATACCTGTACCTGCACCTGCACCTGTACCTGAACTTTCACCTATACCTGTACCTGCACCTGCACCTGTACCTGAACTTTCACCTATACCTGTACCTGCACCTGTAACTGTACCTGTACCTGTACTTGCACGTCTACCTGTACCTGCTCCTGTACTTGAACCTGAACCTGCACCTGCACCTGTACCTGCACTTTCACCTATACCTGTACCTGCACCTGCACCTGTACCTGAACTTTCACCTGCACCTAACTGAACCTACTTGCACCTGTACCTGCACTTGAACCTGAACCTGCACCTGCACCTACACCTGCACCAGTACCTGTACCTGTACCTGCTCCTGCACCTTTACTTGTACCTGCACTTTCACCTATACCTGCACCTGTACCTGCACCTGCACCTATACCTGTACCTGCACCTGCACCTGCACCTGTACCTGCACTTTCACCTATAACTGAACCTATACCTGTACCTGCACCTGCGCCTGCACCTGTGCCTGCACCTGCACCTATACGTCCACCTGCACCTGCACCTGTACCTGCACCTGCACCTGCACTTGCACCTGTACCTGCACCTGCACCTGTACCTGCACCTATACCTGCACCCGTACCTGTACCTGAACCTGCACCTGTGCCTGCACTTGAATCTGTACCTGCACCTGAACCTGAACCTGTACCTGCACCTGCACCTGTACCTGAACCTGCACCTGCACCTGCACCTGTACCTGTACTTGTGCCTGTACCTGTATCTGTGTACCTGCACCTGTACCTGCACTTTCACCTGTACCTGTACCTGTATCTGTACCTGCACCTGCACCTGTACCTGCACTTTCACCTGTACCTGTACCTGTATCTGCACCTGCACCTGCACCTGTACCTGTACTTGCACCTGCACCTGTACCTGCACCTGCACCTGCAGCTGTACCTGAACCTGTACCTGCACCTGTACCTGCACTTTCACCTATACCTGTACCTGCACCTGCACCTGTACCTATAAGGTAGCATTCCTCACAGATAGACGAACAGAATTGGATGCTTCTCACGCCCTCCCCAGTACTACCCTCCACTGCTAGCTCTGTGAAGTTCTAGGTTGTAGCCTATGCTGGAGACCAGCGCTCTGGATCTCAGCCTGAACTGTCCTTTTCATGACAACAGCACAATAATAACGCGTCAATATCGGTTCATCAGTTGTGACTGTTGTACCCTACAGATCAAAGATGCTAAGGACAGGCGAGGCAGGGTGTGGAGTATATGGAGGTCTGTCTGTGTTACCTGGCAATGTTTCTGTAAATCAAAAACTGTTATAAAATAATTTTTTTTTTTGAGACAGAATCTCGCTGTGTCCGCCAGGCTGGAGTGCGGTGGTGCCACCTCGGCTCACTGCAAGCTCCGTCTCCCGGGTTCCCGCCATTCTCCTGCCTCAGCCTCCCGAGTAGCTGGGACTACAGGCGCCGCCACATCGCCCGGCTAGTTTTTTGTATTTTTTAGTAGAGACGGGGTTTCACCGTGTTAGCCAGGATGGTCTCGATCTCCTGACCTTGTGATCCGCCCGCCTCGGCCTCCCAAAGTGCTGGGATTACAGGCGTGAGCCACCGCGCCCGGACAAAAACTGTTACAAAATAAATTTTAATGTAGTTTAATTGTTATATCATAGACATTATACCTGTATCTTATTTATATATGCATTATATGTATATGTAGATATACATTATTAATTTTAGTATAAATGCATTATAAAATGTAGTGTGTATACATACATATATGGCACTTTATATCCATGTATATTCGTATATATACACAATATTAGGATCTCTGTATACATAGATACTAAACGTATATATTATATACACACAATAAACTGTAGCATATATGTATACTTTAGTATATATGTATATGGGTACATATACTAAAAATGTATTCAGTATGTTTCATATATAATTAGTATATATATATATACACTAAACATAAATGCACTTATACTAAAGTTTATATATTCAGTTGTTTAGTATATGATTAGTATACATGTATATATAGATGCTAAACATATATGTACATATATGAAGCTTTATAATGTATATGAAATAATTTATAGTATATACAATATGTACATATCATAATGTGTATATATGCATACATATATATCTATACTTCGGTCTCTATCACCTGTATCTATCATATATCTATCCACCTATCGTCTATCTGTCATCTCTCCATCTGTCCATCCATATCTATGTACCTCATCATTTATCATTTATTTATCAATCTGTATCTATCTACCATCTATCTATCATTTATGTATCTATCTGTTTGTGTATCTATCTATCTATTATCTATCTGTCTATCCATCTCTATCTATCTATCCATCTATTGATCACCTCTCTATCATCTATCTATCTACATATCTATCTACCATCTATCTATCATCTCTGTCATCTATCTATCAATCATCTTCCTCTCTGTCTCTAACATCTATCTATCATCTATCTATCTATCTATCTATCTATCTATCTATCTATCTATCTATCTACCATTCTATCTATCTATCTATCTATCTATCTATCTATCTATCTATCTATCTATCTATCATTCTATCTATCTATCTATCTATCTATCTATCTATCTATCTATCTATCTATCTATCTATCTATCTATCTATCTATCTATCTATCTATCTATCTATCTATCTATCTACCATTCTATCTATCTATCTATCTATCTATCTATCTATCTATCTATCTATCTATCTATCTCTGTATCTATCATCTGTCTATCATCTATTGATTACCTCTCTCTGTTTCTATCATCTGTCTGTCTGTCTGTCTATCTATCTATCTATCTATCATCTACTGATTACCTCTCTCTGTTTCTATCATCTATCTATCTATTATCTATCAATGCATCTCTGTCTATGTATCCATCTATCTATTGATCACCTCTCTATCTATCATCTTCTCTCTATCTCTATCATATCTATCTATCTATCTATCTATCTATCATTCTATCTATCTATCATCTATCTATCTATCATTCTATCTATCTATCTATCTATCTATCTATCTATCTATCTATCTACCATTCTATCTATCTATCTATCTATCTATCTATCTATCTATCATTCTATCTATCTATCTATCTATCTATCTATCTATCTATCTATCTCTGTATCTATCATCTGTCTATCATCTATTGATTACCTCTCTCTGTTTCTATCATCTGTCTGTCTGTCTGTCTATCTATCTATCTATCTATCTATCTATCTATCTATCTATCATCTACTGATTACCTCTCTGTTTCTATCATCTATCTATCTATCTATCTATCTATCTATCTATCTATCTATCTATCATCTATCTATCTATTATCTATCAATGCATCTCTGTCTATGTATCCATCTATCTATTGATCACCTCTCTATCTATCATCTTCTCTCTATCTCTATCATATCTATCTATCTATCTACCATTCTATCTATCTATCTATCTATCTATCTATCTACCATTCTATCTATCTATCTATCTATCTATCTATCTATCTATCATCTTTCAGCTCCCTGTCTGTCTCTGTCTATCATCTCTGTATCTATCTATGTATCTGTGTGTCTATCTATGTATTTATGTATCTATGTGTCTATCTATCTATCCATCTATGTATCAGTTATCTCTCTCTCTCTCTCTGCCTATCATCTGTCTATCTACTTACCTGCTTATCTCCCTATCTATCCACTTCCCAAAGATTTAAATAAATGTAACCGCAACGCACTCACGATGAATGCAAAGTCATCACAGCAGTTTCGGGTATGTGTATCCATCACGGTCTGTGAGTAGGTCTCCGGAGACCTTGGCCAAGCCTGTCTTTCATGCTCCTTTCAACAAAGGCCTCTGTGTGTGCTGCCATCTTGAGAACCGGTCTTTTCCACAGCAGTTTGGTTTCTGTGTGCCATTGTTTTCAGAGAACCTGAGCCTTGTAGACTAGTTAGAGGGTGGGGGATCTTTGGAGTGTCTGGCATGTATGATATTACTGGCATTTTTATCATCTTTTAAAATGTGAAGGCTCACATGTGATATGTAATTTGAGATCAGAACTCGTGTGTGTGTGTGTGTGTGTGTGCGCGCGTGTGTGTTTTCTCCATTGGTTAAAATTTTAAATAGATGGAGGGCATACATCAGAGAGAAAGACGAGGCCCCAAAGTGTAGAGCTCTGTTTCAAATTGTCTCCGGCGTGTGCTGACCATGTGTGCGCGTGTGGAGGCTGGAGGGCCCCCTGCATTTGGGGTCTCTTTGGCTATTTGTTAAGTGGTCGCATCACTTAACTTGATACATCCTAGAAAAGAAAAATCAAAAACAAAAACAATCCAAAAAAGCACCTCAGCTTCCCCTGACTGTATTCGATTTCTTTCCTCTGTCCTTTGGCTCACTCTGGATTTTTAATTACAAACGCACAAAAGGAAAGGAAATTAAACCGTAACCCGCCCCCGCCCAACCTCCAACCTAGAACATTAAATCGATGAAAGCTCATAAACGTGATCGAAATCAGAGCAAAGGCTTTTCTTTCCGCCGGCTCCCGTCGTTCAGGGCTAACCCCAAGTTGCTGAGAAAGAGAGTTTCCCACCCAGATGGGAATCATCGCCGTTGGGTTTCAGGGCTGGCATTCTGGTGCCACTTCTTGCAACTCAACTGTTTCTCTTTTTCTACAGAGGCTGGGCGGAGGACGGCGTCACAACCCTGCTGTCCCCAGAATCATCGTGACTTGCTTTTTTTCTTTTTTTGAGATGGAGTCTTGCTCTGTCACCAGGCTGGAGTGCACTGGCATGATCTTGGCTCACTGCAACCTCCACCTCCCGGGTTCAAGCGATTCTCCTGCCTCAGCCTCCCGAGTAGCTGGGATGACAGGCACCCGCCACCACGCCCGGCTAATTTTTTGTATTTTTATTAGAGACGGGGTTTCACCACGTTGGCAAGGCTGGTCTCCATCTCCTGGCCTCAGGTGATCCACCCGCCTCGGCCTCCCAAAGTGCTGGGATGACAGGCGTGAGCCACCGCACCCGGCCTCATCCACTTGCTTGGTTTATACTCTTTAAATTCCAGGACGATTTGGGCCATCCTCAAAAAGACCCTGTTTGGTTCTGGAGGGGAGCGTGGGTCCCCTTTGGGTTGCGTCGGCTGCTGTGCCTGGCACAGAGCTGCTTGCATCAAGCGTAAACATCTTGATCGACACAGAGACATGTACACGTGTGTGCACACGGGAAACGGCTCAGGTCCTGGAGGTTCCAGCCTCTTGGGAAGTTGATGGAACAGTTGGACAGGGATTGGAGGAAGACGGGGAGGCAAAGGAAAGCCGGAAAGCTGCCGGAGACTCACTCGAACTACGATAGGAGTCGTGAATCAAGAGGAAGCTGGGCTCGATGCAGAGTCGGTCAAATTTATTTAAGTGGATAGATAGGTAGACAGGCTAGTAGGTAGATAGACGGATGATAGACAGAAACAGAGACCTGACACATAGATAGATGGATAGATAGATACAGAGATAGATAGAGATGGATAGGTAGATAGACTGGGACAGATAGGGAGATGATGGATAGATAAATGGATAGACAGATACATATAGATAGACAGATAGAGATAGATGATAGACAAGACAGAGAGATGACAGATAGATAGATAGATAGATAGATAGATAGATAGATAGATAGATGATAGTTAAATGGATAGATAATAAACAGGGCCATGCACAACCTCTTCCCAAACCCCTAATTTTTTTTTTTTTTTTTTTTTGAGACGGAGTCTCACTCTGTCACCCAGGCTGGAGTTCAGTGGCCGGATCTCAGCTCACTGCAAGCTCCGCCTCCCGGGTTCACGCCATTCTCCTGCCTCAGCCTCCCGAGTAGCTGGGACTACAGGCGCCCGCCACCTCGCCCGGCTAAGTTTTTTGTATTTTTAGTAGAGACGGGGTTTCACTGTGTTAGCCAGGATGGTCTCGATCTCCTGACCTTGTGATCCGCCCGTCTCGGCCTCCCAAAGTGCTGGGATTACAGGCTTGAGCCACCGCGCCCGGCCTTTTTTTTTTTTTTTTTGAGACAGAGTCTCGCTCTGTTGCCCAGGCTGCAGTGCAATGGCACGATCTCGGCTCACTGCAAGCTCTGCTTCCCGGGTTCAAGCGATTCTTCTGCGTCAGCCTCCCGAGTAGCTGGAATTACAGGTGCCTGCCACCACGTCCAGCTAATTTTTGTGTTTTTAGTAGAGACGGGGTTTCACCATGTTGACCAGGCTGGTCTCGAACTCCTGACCTCAGGTGATCCACCTGCCTCGGCCTCCCAAAGTGCTGGGATGACAGGCGTGAGCCACTGTGCCCGGCTCATGAGTGTTGTTTAAGATACCGAGTTCATAGACCTGCAACCAACGTGCCTGACACTTCCCCTGTTTTATTCTCAGCACATCCTGAATGCAGGTGAAATTTCAGCATGAATCAGCTCCGAACAGAAACTCTCACTGAATTCTTGGAAACCATCTTCTCCAAAGTCTGTAAGATATGGAGAGACTCTCGCTGGACGCACTGGCTCACGCCTGTCATCCCAGCACTTTGGGAGGCTGAGGCAGGCGGATCACCTGAGGTCAGGAGTTCAAGACCAGCCTGGCCAACATGGTGAAACCCCGTCTCTACTAAAAATACAAAAATTAGCTGGGAGTGGTGGCAGGTGCCTGTCATCCCAGCTACTCAGGAGGCTGAGGCAGGAGAATCGCTTGAACCCGGGAGGCGGAGGTTGCAGTGAGCCGAGATTGCACCACTGCACTCCAGCCTGGGAAACAGAGTGAGAGTGTCCCACCTCCCAAAATAAAAGCAAAATCCTGGAAATGAGTCAAACGAATTTTTTAAACAGCTAAATAAAATCTAGACGCCTTCCCTGGATGACTAAGTAGCAGTAAAGTAGGGGTAGATCTGTAGCTACTGACCTAGGAATATCTTTAAGACATAATGTTGAGTAAGAAAAGCACGTTGGCTGGCCATGGTGGCTCATGCCTGCAATCTCAGCACTTGGGGAGGCTGAGGCAGGTAGATCATGAGGCCAGGAGTTCGAGACCAGCCTGACCAACATGGTGAAACCCCGTCTGTACTAAAAATACAAAAATTAGCTGGGCGTGGTGGTGGGTGCCTGTCATCCCAGCTACTCGGGAGGCTGAGGCAGGAGAATTGCTTGAACCCGGGAGGCGGAGGTTGCAGTGAGCTGAGATCGTGCCCCTGCACTCCAGCCTGGGTGACAGAGCGAGACTCTGTCTCAAAAAAGAAAAAAAAGATACAGAGATTCTGAAAGCAAGAAAGAGAAGCTGTAGATTTTCCCAGCAGAGGGCATCCCTGGAACACAGATCCAGTTTCTGGTTAACCAGCGCACACTACTGCGGAAGCCGGCGGTTCCTGTGTATCCAAATGCTCCCGCTGTCTGTCAGTGAGGCTTTGAGACCTAGAGGACCACATTTCTTATACTGAAATTAAAAAGAATAAGACTATCCTCCCCTATCCAAGGATCAAACCCCCTCAGCACATGAATTTCCTGCAGTTCTGAGAGTCCATGTACGAAAACTGTAAAATGTCAAAACGCACCAAAAACCCAACGTCCCTGGTATAAGAGTGTAGGTAAGACAGTCACTTCGAGGCTGAGGTGGGTGGATCATCTGAGGTCAGGAGATCGAGACCAGCTTGGCCAACATGATGAAACCCTGTCTCTACTAAAAATACAAAAAACTAGCCGGGCGAGGTGGCGGGCGCCTGTAGTCCCAGCTACTCGGGAGGCTGAGGCAGGAGAATGGCGTGAACCCGGGAGGTGGAGCTTGCAGTGAGCTGAGATCCGGCCACTGCACTCCAGCCTGGGCGACAGAGCGAGACTCTGCCTGAAAAAAAAGAAAAAAGAATTTATTGTTGAAACTTCATGTAAGTGGTCATATTATAACTTATTATGAACAAAACGTTTGCGTCTCCAAAAGCAACTCTATTCATTTATAATTGTTATATCTTCCTCCTCCCTTTTCCTTGAAGGTAAAGGCAAATCATTTGCATGTACCTCTCTGTCCTTCATCTTTCAACATCTCTTCTTACCAATCACCCAGCCCTCGTCTTCAGGAGAAAACTATGTGCCAAGAAATCTCTACAGATAAGTTTACCTGTGCAAAGAAATAAACAAAACAGTATTTATTTACTTTTTTTTAAAAACCAGGTTAGAAACACGTCTTAGCATGCAGGAAATAAGGATTGACGAGAGAATCAGGACCAAAGTAGAAAAAAGAAGAAAAGAAGGAAGGAAAGAAGGAAGGAAGAAAGAAAGAAAAAACAAAGAAAAAAGAAGGAAAAATGAAATCAAGAAAGAAAAAAGAAAGAAGAATAAAGAACAAAGAAAGAAGCAAGAAAGAAGAAAGGAAGAAAGAAGGAAGAAAGAAGAAACGAAGAAAGAAACAAAGAAAGAAATAAAGAGAAAGAAAATAATAAAGAAGAAAGAAAGAAGAAAGGAAGAAAGAAAGAGAAAGAAAGAAAGAGAGAAAGAAAGAAAGTCCCAGTGCCCACGTGGGAAAAACGGTAAAGGAAGTAATAAAAGCTAAATTATAAAGCACGAGGACTTTTATCCAGGCCTCCGACGAAATCTGAGAAGAAAATGTTATTAGGCAAAAACGAAAATGAAAAATCATACCAGATGCCCTCATTCTCGCACGCGGAAGAAATAAATGCAAGATTGGACCCAGAAAAAAAAAATAGTCACCGAGACGCTTAAAAAGGAGAGAGAGAGAGGAGGGAAAATGCTTATTTTTATTACCTAATAGCCAATTTAAGTATTAACAGCTATAGTTGCCATCAGACCGTATGGTTTAAACCTCTTTGTTTCCTTCCTTCCTTCCTTCCTTCCTTCCTTCCTTCCTTCCTTCCTTCCTTCCTTCCTTCCTTCCTTTCTTTCTTTCTCTTTCTTTCTTTCTTTCTTTCTTTCTTTCTTTCTTTCTTTCTTTCTTTCTTTCTTTCTTTTTCTTCTTTCTTTCCTTCCTTTCTCTCTTTCTTTCTTTTCTTTCTTTTTCTTCTTTCCTTCCTTCCTCTTTATTTATTTCTTTTTCTTCTTTCTTTCCTTGCTTCCTTCCTCCCTCCCTCTCTTTCTTTTCTTCCTTCCTTTCTTTCTTTCTTTCTTCTTCCTTCCTTTCTTTCTTTCTTTCTTTCTTCTTCCTTCCTTCCTTCCTTCCTTTCTTTCTTTCTTTTTTCTTTCTTTCTTTCTTTCTTTCTTTCTTTCTTTCTTTCTTTCTTTCTTTCTTTCTTTCCCTTCCTTCCTTCCTTCCTCCCTCTCTCTCTCTCTTCCTTCCTTTCTTTCCTTCCTTCCTTCCTTCCTTCCTTCCTTCCTTCCTTCCTTCCTTCCTTCCTTCCTTCCTTCCTTCTTTCTTTCTTTCTTTCTTTCTTTCTTTCTTTCTTTCTCTCTCTCTCTCTCTCTCTCTCCCTCCCTCTCTCCCTCCCCCTCCCTCCCTCCCTCCTTTCCTTCCCTCTTTCCTTCCTTCCTTCTTTCCCTCTTTCCTTCTTTCTTCTTTCTTGGAGTCTCACTCTGTTGTCCAGGCTGGAGTGCAGTGGCGCGATCTCAGCTCACTGCAACCTCCGCCTCCTGGGTTCAAGTGATTCTCCTGCCTCAGCGTCCTGAGTAGCTGGGATCACAGGCACCTGCCACCACGCCTGGCTAATTTGTGTATTTTTAATAGAGAGAGACAGGGTTTTACCATGTTGGCCAGGCTGGTCTCGAACTCCTGACCTCAAACGATCCACCTGCCTCGGCCTCCCAAAGTGCTGGGATGACAGGCGTGAGCCACGGTGCCCGGCCTATTCGTGTTAGTTCTAAGGCCATGCACAAGTTCACTTTTCTTTATCTATCATGTGAATTGAGTAATCTATTATTATTATTATTATTATTATTTTGGAGAGAAAAGTAAGTTTTCTATGTCCTGTAAGCCTCTCTAATGCAGGGAAACTGTCAGTTAACCTGATCGCTATTTAGGTTAGTTCAAGACAAAGCACTGTGTATCCTTTTAATTAGAACTCTGCCACCTTCCTTCCCGACTACATCCAATGTGTCAGCACTTTGACTACGGAAGGCTATTTTTAGGGGTTTATAACTCAGCTGCTAAAATTTGCTTTAGGCTGAACCCAGGCATGAAATCTCAGCCTGGAAGCAAAAGACAAAATTTAAACAAGAATCAAGGCAGTAGAGGAAGATAAAATTGGTCCCTTAATCACAGCGAGTTTCCATGCTGCTTCTTTTCTTTTTCTTTTTTTTTTTTTTTTTTTTTTTTGAGACAGAGTCTCGCTCTGTCACCCAGGCTGGAGTGCAGTGGTGAGATCTCCGCTCACTGCAACCTCCGCCTCCCGGGTTTAAGCGATTCTCCTGCCTCAGCCTCCCGAGTACCTGGGATGACAGGCGCCCACCATCATGCCTGAAATTTTGCATTTTTTAGTAGAGACGGGGTTTCTCCAAGTAGGTCAGGCTGGTCTCAAACTCCTAATCCACCTGCCTCGGTCACCCAAAGTGCTGGGATGACAGGTGTGAGCCACCACGCCAGGTTAATGTTTCGTACTTTTAGTAGAGACGGGGTTTCTCCATGTTGGCCAGGCTGGTCTCGATCTCCTGATCTCAAGTGATCCACCCGCCTCGGCCTCCCAAAGTGCGGGGATGCCAGGCGTGAGCCACCGCGCCCGGCTAACGTTTTGTGTTTTCAGTAGAGACGGGGTTTCGCCATGTTGGGGAGGCTGGTCTCGAACTCCTGACTCTCAGTGATCCGCCCACCTCAGCCTCCCAAAGTGCTGGGATGACAGACGTGAGCCACCGCGCCCGGCCGCCAGTATCATACTTTTTCTATTGATTCACCCCCAAGTCCTTCCTGACTCCTTCCCCACAGAACGCCTTGGAGTGTTTCAGACAAATGATACGGCCGAAGACAGTTGTATGCCCGTCTTTCAAAAGTCCGTCCGTCTTGGTGACACATCCGTTCATTTATTCCCTGACTGCGAGACGTGGGAACGCGTCTGTCAGCAAACTCAGCCCTGGTGCCAGCTCTGGTGAGCCCAAGAACCACCTGGGGAAAGCAGGAATCACCTGCCACTTAATGGGACAGTCTCGATAATTGGAGGGAAAAAAATATGGTATGTACCATGCTTGGAAAATGAAATAAAGCTGTGTTTATGGATACGCTGAAATAGCAGAGAGAAATATGTCGACTGAGGAATGTAGGCAAAAATAAATAAATGTGTGTAAATTCAGGCCGGGCACAAGGTCGCACCTGTCATCCCGGCATTTTGGGAGGCTGAGGCAGGTGGATCACTTGAGGTCAGGAGTTCGAGACCAGCCTGGCCAACGTGGCGAAACCCCGTCTCTATTAAAAATACAAAACTTAGGTGGGCGCAGTGGCAGGTGCCTGTAATCCCAGCTACTCAGGAGGCTGAGGCACGAGAATCTCTTGAACCCGGGAGGTGGAGGTTGCAGTGAGCTGAGATCGCGCCACTGCACTCCAGCCTGGGCCACAAGAGCGAGGCTCCACCTCAAAAACAAAGTGCGTATTGGGAGGCTGAGATGGGCACATTGTGAGGTCAGGAGATCGAGACCATCCTGGCTAAACCTGGTGAAACCCCGTCTTTACTAAAAAATACAAAAAATTAGCCGGGCGAGGTGGCGGGCGCCTGTAGTCCCAGCTACTCGGGAGGCTGAGGCAGGAGAATGGCGGGAACCCGGGAGGTGGAGCTTGCAGTGAGCTGAGATCGTGCCACTGCACTCCAGCCTGGGCCACAGAACAAGACTCCGTCTCAAAAAACAGAAACAAAAACAAAAACAAATAAACTAACATTATGGCGTCTTCTCATTGGAAGAACGGGTGACAGACAAATGATACACTGCTAGACATACAGGTTGTATATAGAAGGAAACTCTGGAGAAGTTAACGGGAGCCAGGCACGGTGGCTCACACCTCTCATCCCAGCACTTTGGGAGGCCGAGGTGGGTGGATCACATGAGGTCAGGAGTTCGAGACCAGCCTGGCCAACATGGTGAAACCCCGTCTCTACTAAAAGTACAAAAATGAGCCAGGCGTGGTGGTGGGCACCTGTCATCCCAGCTACTCAGGAGGCTGAGGCAGGAGAATCGCTTGAGCCTGGGAGGCGAAGGTTGCTGTGAGCCGAGATCGCGCCACTGCACTCCGGCCTGGGCAACAGAGCGAGACTCCGTCTCAAAAAACACACACACACACAAACAAACAAAAAAGTTCATGGGGGCTCGTGAGCCATATTGCCCAGCAGATTTCCTCATGAAGGCACACGCCCATTGAATTTTCAGCAAACTGGATAAAAAAGGCCTCAAGACGGCCAGTTCAGAGGCGAGGCTGAAAGCTGGGGTTCGCCTCATTTTTCTGAATCGGTTGCCTCTGCTGACTTGAGCCCCCACTTTTGCAAAATCTGTAGGAGTTGCTTTTATCATGCAATGAATGTTATGTTTATCTCATTCAAGGCACCCGATCCAGCCCTGTATCCCGTATTTTTGATTCGTGGTTACCCTAGAGATGGAGACGCTCGGGCCTTGTCAATGAACCAGCCTCCTAGATGCATATACTTGTAAATCGTACTGAAATTTTACTAAACGTCGAGGTTGTGTGGCCCGTGGACGTGAGGCCCGTTGAGTTCAATAACCCTTCAAGTACCCTTTCAATGATACAGCTCTCACCCAGTTCAGAGGGCTTTTGGATTACATTTCCATCTCTGAAAGAGAATCCAGAGTCATCTTTGGAGAATGCAGGTTTGATCACACCCTCTGTATCCCTTTAAACACAGAAGTAAAAACCAGTTGGCATTTGTAAGCCATTTTTTTTTGTTTGTTTTAAATCTAAGGCCATTGCTCTGTATCCCTTTAAACACAGAAGTAAAAACAAATTGGCATTTGTAAGCCATTTTTTTTTTTTTAATCTCAGGCCATACCTCTGTATCCCTTTAAACAGAGAAGTAAAAACAAATTGGCATTTGTAAGACATTTTTTTTTTTTTAAATCTCAGGCCATACCTCTGTATCCCTTTAAACATAGAAGCAAAAACAAATTGATTTATAAGTTTTTTTTTTAAAAGGCCATACCTCTGTATCCCTTTAAACACAGAAGTAAAAACCAATTGGCATTTGTAAGCCATTTTTTTTTGTTTTGTTTTAAATCTAAGGCCATTGCTCTGTATCCCATTAAACACAGAAGTAAAAACAAATTGGCATTTATAAGCCATTTTTTTTTAATCTAAGGCCATACCTCTGTATCCCTTTAAACACAGAAGTAAAAACCAATTGGCATTTGTAAGCCATTTTTTTTTTGTTTTGTTTTAAATCTAAGGCCATTGCTCTGTATCCCTTTAAACACAGAAGTAAAAACAAATTGGCATTTATAAGCCATTTTTTTTTTTTAATCTAAGGCCATACCTCTGTATCCCTTTAAACATCGAAGTAAAAACCAATTGGCATTTGTAAGCCATTTTTTTTTTGTTTTGTTTTAAATCTAAGGCCATTGCTCTGTATCCCTTTAAACACCGAAGTAAAAGCAAATTGGCATTTGTAAGCATGCGGAATTTTTTTTTTTTTTTAAATCTATGGCCATATCTGCAAACAGGAAGGATCTTCTCTTTTTTGTGTGTTTATTATTATTATTATTATTATTATTATTATTATACTTTAAGTTCCAGGGTGCAGGTGCACAATGTGCAGGTTTGTTACATATGTCTACATGTGCCATGTATACAGTTGGTATGCTGCACCCATCAACTCATCATTTACAATACATATACCTCCTAATGCCCTCCCTCCCCGCTCCTGCTACCCCACAACAGGCCCCGGTGTGTGATGTTCTCAGGAAGCACTTTTTCGACCCCAAACTCCCAAGTCCTGTCTTCGATGCAAGCGGTTATATCACGGCCCTGTCTCACCCCAGGGAATGGAGTTCCATGAAACAGCTTGTCAGTTTCCAAGGATTTCCCCCCCTCCACTCCCTCTTGACACGCATGGGGTGTTTCTCTTTCTGCTGCCTTACAGACCACCCCATAGCGGCTTTTTCTAATTCAAGCAAGAAAACAAAGGCCGGCGCCTGAGCCTTTCTGAAAGGGGCACAGCTCTCTGCTTCCTTCTCTCTGAGCTTCCTGGACCCCCCAACAGGACCCCAGGAGAGAAGCTGTGGGGACAAGGGCCGCAGGTGTCTGCAGGAAAGCTGCGGTGTTTGGAGGTAACAGGTGTAGCTGCCCTCACCACACCCTTCCCATTGGATGCATGCATTGTTGCTTTCAAATCATCCTCCTGAGAGAGACAAAATCAAGCCACGGTGCATATTGTTGGAGAAGGAAACTCATTTTGTTCTCTCCTCAATGAGCTGGGGGCGGAGTCTGTTTGTTATATGTCATTGAAGGCCTTTTTTTTTTTTTTTTTTTTTTTTTTTTCCCCTCTCTCCCCCTCTCTCTCTTTCTCTCTCCCTTCATCATCTTCTTTAATCGCAGTGTCTGGTTGTTGAGCTTCAAATTGAAATATCCCGAACAGATGTAAAAACACATGTGCGCCTCTGCGTACAAGCTGTGCGCGTCTTTGTTTCATCTGCTGATGACGGGAGCCTAAAGGAGATCTTTTTAAAATTTCATCACTATTCAAAAGGATAATTAATACGTACCCCCAGGCTTTGATTATGCCGTGCACCGTGTACACCCGCTGCTGCAGAGATAATGAGGACTCATCAGGCGGGATGAATATGCACCAGCAACGCTCAGCCTCCATGAGAAAATTGAAGATGCGGCAGAGGTATCGTGTAGGTGGGCTCACCTAATTTCAATTTGTAACACAATATACAATAGGTGAGATCGTGTGTCGGTAACCGGGACAGGCGTTTTGTGTACACGGAACCCCAGTCACCGTGTGGCAGATGGTCTTTTTAAAGGCTTAATTGGAGTTTTCTAATCTGCCCGCTTCTGTCTACTCTCTGTTATGGTGGACACAAAATGGCACGCATGCACACACACACACGTGCACGCACACACCCTAGCATGCACACACAACACCATGCACGCACACACATGTGTGTTCACACACAGCCCCACACACGTGTGTTCACATACACTAGCATGCATGCAAACACTAGCATACATATACGTGTTCACATATGCTAGCAGGCATGCACACAGACGCCTACATACACACAGGCACACACTAGCATGCAGGCACACAAACACACTCGCGTATGCCCACACACTAGCATGCACACACAACACCATGCACGCACACACGTGTGTGTTCACATACAGCCCCACACACTTGTGTTCGCAAACACTAGCAGGCATGCAAACACTAGCATACACATACATGTTCACATATGCTAGCAGGCATGCACACAGACGCCTACATACACACAGGCACACACTAGCATGCATACACACACATGCACACACGCTAGCATGTGCACACACACACAAGAACATGCATGCACACAATCACACTCACGTATGCCAACACACTAGCGTGCACACACACACCAGCACACACGCACACACACGTGTGTTCACATACACCCCCACACACGTGTGTTCACATACACTAGCATACATACACGTGTTCACATATGCTAGCAGGCATGCACACAGACGCCTACATACACACAGGCACACACTAGCACGCATGCACACAAACTCACGTATGCCCACACACTAGCAGGCACACACAAACCACCATGCATGCACACACGTGTGTTCACATACACTAGCAGGGATGCACACAGATGCCTACATATACACATGCACACACTAGGATGCATGCAAACACACATGTGCATGCATGCACACACACTAGCACACATGCACACAATGACACGTATGCCCACACACTAGCGTGCACACACACACACACGTGTATTCACATACACTAGCAGGCATGCACACACTAGCATACATATAGATGTTCATATACGCTAGCATGCATGCATGCAGACGCCTCCATACACACGTGCACACACTAGCAAGCATTCACAAACACATGTGCACACACATACACTAGCATATATACACACACGCACACACTAGCATGCATGCACACAAACATACTCGCATATGCACACACACTAGCAGGCACACACACGTGTGTTCACATACACTAGCATGCATGCACACACTAGCACATGTATAGGTGTGTTCACATATGTTAGCATGCATGCACGCAGATGCCTACATACACAGGTGCACACACTAGCAAGGATGCACACACACATGTGCATGGACATACACTAGCATGTATACACACACGCACACACTAGCATGCACACACGTGCATTCACATACACTAGCAGGCATTCACACAGAGAAACCTGTATACAGACACACACATACGCACAATCACGCATGCACACACACACATGCACGCACACACCCTAGCATGCACACGCAACACCATGCACGCACACATATGTGTGTTCATATACACCCCCCACATACGTGTGTTCACATACACTAGCATGCATGCACACACTAGCATACATATATGTGTTCACATATGCTAGCAGGCATGCACACAGACGCCTACATACACACAGGCACACACTAGCATGCATGCACACACACACACACGTGCACGCACACACCCTAGCATGCACACACAACACCATGCACGCACACACGTGTGTGTTCACATACAGCCCCACACACGTGTGTTCACATACACCCCCACACACGTGTGTTCACATACACTAGCAGGGATGCACACACTAGCATACATATATGTGTGTTCACATACCCTAGCAGGCATGCACGCAGACGCCTACATACACATAAGCACACACTAGGATGCATGCAAACACACATGTGCACACACACACACGAGCATGCATGCACACAATCACACTCACGTATGCCAACACACTAGCATGCACACACACACCAGCATGCACGCACACACATGTGTGTTCACATACACTAGCAGGCATGCACACACTAGCATACATACAGGTGTTCATATATGCTAGCATGCATGCACACAGACGCCTACATACACACGTGCACACACTAGCAAGCATGCACACACACATGTGCACACACACTAGCATGTATACACACACGCACACAGTGGCATGCATGCACACAAACATACTCGCATATGCACACACACTAGTAGGCACATACACGTGTGTTCACATACACTAGCATGCATGCACACACTAGCATACATATACATGTGTTCACATATGTTAGCATGCATGCACGCAGATGCCTACATACACACGTGTACACACTAGCATGCATGCACACAAACACACAGGTAGACGCACATACACTAGCATGTATACACACACGCACACACTAGCATGCATGCACACACACTCATGTATGCACACACACTAGCACACACACTGCATGCACACACATGTGTGTTCACATACGCTAGCAGAGCACACACATAGACACCTGTATACACACACACACGCACAATCACGCATGCATGGACACACTAGCATGAATGCACACACAGATGCCTACATACATGCACACACTAGCATGCATGCACAAGATGAATACATATGTTCATGCACGCATATGCGTACATAAACACACACTAGCATACATACCTGCGTGCACATACACTGGAATGCATGCACACAGACAGATGCATACACACACACATACATAAACACACTAGCATTCATGCACACACACGTGTGTTCACATATACTAGCGTGCATGCACAGATACAGACGCACACACACACAGATGCTTACATACACACATACATAAACACAGTAGCATTCAGGCACACACACGTGTGTGCACATACACTAACATGCGTACACACAGGTGCCTACATACACACACACACTAGCATGCATATACACAAACACACACGCATATGCACATACAATAGCATGCATGCACACACAGGTGCATACACAGGTGCATACAGATGTGTACATACACTCACATGCACATATATGTGTGCGATTACACGTGCATACAGATGCATACATACAGTCACATGCATGTACATGTGTGCGGTTACAGTAGCACGCATGCACACACACTAGTATGCATGCACAGACACAGATGTGTACATACACAATGCACAAAGACACACACGTGCACACACGTTAGCGTGCATGAACACACACATACACTAGGGTGCGTGCACACACGGACACATACATGCACACAGGTGTATGCCTACACATGCACACACAGTAGCACATACACATGCACACACAGTAGCACATACACATGCACACACAGTATCACATATATATATACACACAGACGTGATGTATACACACATGCACACCCCCCCGCATGCACGCATGCACACACACTAGTATGCATGCACAGACACAGATGTGTACATACACAATGCACAAAGACACACGTGCACACACGTTAGCATGCATGAACACACACATACACTAGGGTGCGTGCACACACACACACATAAGTGCACACAGAGAGATGTATATATACACATGCACACACAGTAGCACATATATATATATATACACACAGACGCGATGTATACACACATGCACACACACACCCCCGCATGCATGCACACACACACAGAGACAGAAACTAGCATGCATGCACACACAAACCCAAATGGGCATTGGTTTTCTGGACCCACAGAAAGCTCCCCGGGTCTCCCAGGGTCCTCCTAGGCCACCACCATCCCCCTCGGTCCTCGCTCCCGGGGCAGGTCAGCAGTTGCAGTGACTGGGGATGACCGCACCCCACTTGAGCCCGGGTGACAGAGAGCGACTCGGTCTCAAAAACAAACCCAGAAACGGAGCTGTGTGTGGTGGTGTGTGCCCGCAGTGCCAGCCCCTCAGGGGAGGATCATTTCAGTTCAGCAGTCGGAGACCAGCCTGGACCACATAGCAAGACCCTCTCTCCACAAAAAATAAAAAACGTAGCCGGGTGTGGCGATGCATGATGCACACACCTGGAGTCACAGCTGCTCCGGAGGCTGAGGCAGGAGGATCCTTTTGAGCCCAGGAGGTCGAGGCTGCGGTGAGCTTACGATGGCACTCAACTGCACTGCGGCCTGGACAACGTAGCAGGACCCCATCTCCAAAAGCAAATGCAGACATAACTGGGAACACAGACTCTACACGGCAATATTTGGTGCTCCCCTTTCTTTTCTTTTCTTTTCTTTCTTTCTTTTTTCTCTCTCTCTTTCTTTCTTTTCCTTCTTTCTTTTTCTTTCTTCCTTTCTTTTCTTCCTTCCCTCTTCCCGTTCCCCCTTCCCCTTTCCCTTTCTTCCTCCCTCCCTTCCTCCCTCCCTCCCTTCCTTCTTTCTTTCTTTCCTTCTTTCTTTCTTTCTTTCTTTCTTTCTTTCTTTCTTTCTTTCTTTCTTTCTGTTTTTCTTTCTCTGTCTCTCTTTCTTTCTTTCCCTTCCTTCTTTCCTTCTTTCTTTTTCTTCTTTTTCTTTCTTCCTTTCTTTTCTTCCTTCCTTCCTTCCTTCCCCCTTCCCCTTCCCTTTCTTTCTCTTTCTTTCTTTCTTTCTTTCTTTCTTTCTTTCTTTCTTTCTTTCTTTCTTTCTTTCTTTCTTTCTTTCTTTCTTTCTTCTTTCTTCTTTCTTTCTTTTTCCCTTCCTCTTTCTTTCCCTTCCTTCTTTCCTTCTTTCTTTTTCTTTCTTCCTTTCTTTTCTTCCTTCCTTCCTTCCACCTTCCCTGTTCCCCCTTCCCCTTCTCTTTCTTTCTTTCTTTCTCTCTCTTTCTTCCTTCCTTCCTTCCTTCCCCCTTCCCCTTTCCCTTCCTCTTTCTTTTCTTTTCCTTCCTTCCTTCCTTTCTTTCTTTCTTTCTTTCTTTCTTTCTTTCTTTCTTTCTTTCTTTCTTTCTTTCTTTCTTTCTTTCTTTCTCTCTTTCTTTTTCCTTCCTTCCTTCCTCCCTTCCTTCTGTCCCCTTTCCCCCTTCCCCCTTCCCTCTTCCCCCTTCTCCCTTCCATCTTCCATCTTCCCCCTTCCCCCTTCCGCCTTCCCCCTTCCCTTCCTTCCCTTTTCTTTCGTTTCTTTGAGACAGATTTCTTTCTTTGTCGCCCAGGCTGGAGTGCAATGGCTCGATCTCGGCTCACTGCAACCTCCACCTCCCGGGTTCAAGCCATTCTCCTGCCTCAGCCTCCAGAGTAGCTGGGATTCCAGGTTCCCACCACCACGCCCGGCTAATTTTTATATTACTGGTAGAGACAGGGTTTCACCATGTTGGCCAGGCTGGTCTCAAACTCCTGACCTCAGGTGATCCTCCCGCCTCCGCCTCCCAAACTGCTGGGATGACAGGCGTGAGCCCCCGCGCCCGGCCGTGTTTATTTCAAACATTGGGGGAAGTTTCTTCTTTTCTGGGCTCTAAAACAAAGAGCTCAGCCGCATTCTCTAAACCTGGGTGCGCTTGGCTGTTTCTGGAGAAATCTACAGTTGGACACAATCCGATTAGCCCCTCAATCCATCATGTCCATATGAACCGTGCATGGACTTCTCAGAAGCTTGTGTCTTCACGGGTTGAATCCAACGGCAGGTTTTTGTGGAGCCTCCTTGGGGGCACGATTGGAAAACAGCTGGGTTCCCTGGCTGCTTCTCGTTTTGTTTTGTGTTTTTTTTTTTTTTTCTTCCCTCAGACTTGCGGCCTGCTGCCACCGCCTTTCACAGCTTAACCACTTATGCAAATAGACACTAACAGGATGCCTGAAGACACCGTTGTCAAAGCTTATGTTGACTCATTTATTCAACAGATTCAACCCTATTTATTCAACAAATTGTATGAGCAAAAGTTACCGACGCCTTAATTTGCACAAACCTCGAAGCTGCCATTCGACCGGCGTTTCTTCCACAGGGAAGACGCGGTTTTGTAAACAACTCACTTGGAAGGCTGCTGAGCCGTGCCCCTTCCCCTTTCCCGGCCCCCAAACCAGCTGCCCACTGCTCGGTCCTGAAGTTACTTTTTCTGGACAGAGGTCCTAAGGAAACAGCTTCTCAAAGGTCATTCAACTTTTAAAAAATGTTCCTCACAGAATCACAGCATTCACTGGCCAGGGGCGGTGGCTCACGCCTGTCATCCCGGCACTTTGGGAGGCCGAGGCGGGCGGATCACTTGAGGTCAGGAGTTCGAGACCAGCCTGGTCAACATGGCGCAATTCCATCTCTACTAAAAATACAAAAATTAGCCGGGCGTGGTGGCAGGCGCCTGTAATCCCAGCTACTCAGGAGGCTGAGGCAGGAGAATCACTTGAACCCGGGAGGTGGAGGTTGCAGTGAGCCGAGATTGCACCACGTCCAGCCTGGGCAACAGAGTGAGACCCTGTCTCAAAAAAAAAAAAAAAAAAAAAAAAAAAAGAAAAGAAAAAACAAAAAGAAAAGAGAAAAAACATAACAAAAGATAACAGCCGTTTCCCAAAGCTGACCTGCTTCTTGCCTGGGGAGTAGATTGCCTTTGTAGGACTAAAATTACCCACAACATTAGAAATTATGGTTTCAGAGTCATGTAGATGGAGGCTGCAAGATTCTGGCCCTCCCTAAACTGCTCGTAGGATTAGTGCTGGAGATATTTTGGAGACTGTGTGCTTGGGGGATCCCCGCCGACACCACCCAGATGGATAAACTGGCTCATTGGATCTTGTGTAACCCTGGCCAACATGGTGAAACCCCGTCTCTACTGAAAATACGAAAGTTAGCTGGGCCTGGTGGCAGGTGCGTGTCCTCCCAGCTACTCGGGAGGCCGAGGCAGGAGAATCACTTGAACCCGGGAGGCGGAGGTTGCCGTGAGCCGAGATGGTGTCAGATTAAAACTCCCATGTCCTTGACAGCCAGCTCTGCGTGCATTACATTTCCTCTATTGCAATTCTCCTGTCTTGATGGATCGGCTCTGTCTAGGCAGTGGACAAGGGGAACTCACTGGGTGGTTAAACCCAGGCCTCGGTGAACACCCCCAAAGTCAGATTTGCCATCACGGGGAAGGAGTGGGGTGGAGAGACTAAAATCTCAGCCCACTGCAACCTCAGCCTCCCGGGTTCAAGCAATTCTCCTGCCTCAGCCTCCCGAGTAGCTGGGATGACAGGCGCCCGCCACCATGCCCAGGTAAGTTTTATATGTTTAGTAGAGACAGGGTTTCACCATGTTGCCCAGGCTGGTCTTGAACGCCTGACCTCAAGGGATGCACCTGCCTCGGGCTCCGAAAGTGCTGGGATGACAGGCCTGAGCCATGTCTCCTGGCTGGAAGGTGGCTATTTGTTACGATCCTACAAGTCTCTCTGGGAAGTGAATGGTGCTTTGCAGCTCACCGTGGCTCTTGGAGTTTTGTTTTGTTTTGGTTTTTTTTGTACGAGTAGAGCTGTGTTGGCATCTGAATGAATGAAGGAGTGAAGGAGTGAATGGGAGCTCACACGGACAGATCCTCACCTCACAGGACTCGCCTAGCGGGATCCACCAGCAGCCGCGTCTGCCACTAACTTCCAGATGTCGCTAACCTAATTCTCATGCAAACCAATAATCTGTTTGCGTAACAAACAGATTATTCTGTCGCTGACACAGAAAACCACACACCCCGACACACAGCTCTCCCTACACGGGGATGAGGATGAGCGGGTGACACAGAAACACACACAGATACGCACACAAGTTTGCCGTCAGAGGCGGAGGAGTGAACGGCTGGAACACACGCAGAGGCCCACACAACCACACCCAGAGAACGTGGGATGTGGCTGTGACGTCCACACCAGGCGTGTCACCTCTGTCGCCCTCTCTCTCTTCCTTCCTTCCTTCCTTTCTTTCTCTCTTCTTCCCTCCCTCCCTCTCTCTCTCTTTCTCTCTCTGCCTCTCTCTGTTTCTCTTTCTCTTTTGCTGTCTCTCTCCCTCTCTCTGTTTCTCCCTTCCTCCCTCCCTTTCTCTTTCCATCTCTGTTCCTCTCTCCCTCTCTCTCTTTCTTTCTCCCTCCCTCCCTGTCTGCCTCTCTTTTTCTCTTTCTCTCTCTCTCCCTCTCTTTCTCCCTTCTTCCCTCCCTCCCTCTCTCCCTCTTTCTCTCTCTCCCTCTCTGTCTCTGTTTGTCTCTTTCTGTCTCTCTGTTTCTTTCTCTCTTTCTTCCTCCCTCCCTCTCCCTTCTCTCTCTCTTTCTCTCTCTCTTTCTCTCTCCCTCTTTATTTCTCTCTCTCCCTCTCTGTCTCTGTTTGTCTCTTTCTCTGTCTCTCTGTTTCTCTCTCTCTTTCTTTCTCCCTCCCTCCCTTCCTTCTTCCCTCCCTCTCCCTCCCTCTCTCTCTTTCCCTCTCTCTTTCTCTCTCCCTCTTTGTTTCTCTCCATCCCTCTCTGTCTCTCTCTCCCTCTCTCCCTCTTCCTTTCTCTCTCTCCCTTTCTCTTTCTTTCTCCCTCCCTCCCTCTCTCTGTGTCTCTCTCCCTCCCTATCTCTCTCTATCTCTCTTTCTCTCTCTGTCTCTCTTTGTGTCTCTTTATTTGTCTCTCTTTCTCTCTGTTTCTCTCTTTGTCTGTCTCTCTCTCTCTGTCTCTATCCCTCTCCTTGTTCTCTCTCTCTCTCTTTCTGTCTCTTTATGTGTCTTTCTCTCTGTTTCTCTCTTTCTCTGTCTCTCTTTCGCTCTTTATTTGTCTCTGTCTCTCTCCTTCTTGTTCTCTCTCTCTCTCTCTCTCCATCTCTCTCCTCTCTCTCTCTTTCTCTCAGTTTGGGATTTGAAGAGAGAGTTACTGACTGTAACCCAAACAGCAGACAACGTTTGTTTCCCAGGCCTAGCCTCACGGATGGACAGGTGCTCATCCATCTACAATCCACTATTGGTCGTTGACAAGGAAACCTGTGACACTCTTGAGCACCTGCCAATTCACCACCCGTTTCCTGAGTCCCAGAGCTTGGAACGTCCCGGCCACGTGACTGGGATGAGCTTTCTTATCCCACC
Organism: Macaca thibetana thibetana; assembly: GCF_024542745.1. NCBI lineage: Eukaryota > Metazoa > Chordata > Mammalia > Primates > Cercopithecidae > Macaca > Macaca thibetana. Next base: position 1,452,526 of record NC_065598.1, read on the forward strand.
TTCTGGGACGCAGCAGCCGGGCCGGTTTTGTGTTCTTTTCCTTGTGGATATTTACCAATGAATTTTAGGAAAATTCAAACGGATGAGACCCAGTGCTTCTGCACGACAGAGAGACAGAGAACCGAGGTTCTGTTTGCGTGTTTTTGTGAGCAGGCTCTGAGGTCCCTCGTCACGGCCCATGTTTCAGAGAGCCCTTCACGTCGGCCCAGATAAATCGGTCTGGGCCAGTCTCCCCCTGGAGTGATTTTTGGAGTTTTATCAGGACAACGTGGGTAGAGAAGGTGGGGTGGGGGTCTCAAAAAAAAAAAAAAAGTGAGGGGGCAGTACAGTTCTGCAACTTTTTAAGAATCTGGTCCCAACATGTCGTATTTAAAAATCATCAACGTGTTTCCCGAAAGCACGTTTTCATTTTTTTAATGTTTATTTTATTTTATTTTTTTTGAGACAGAGTGTCCCTCTGTGGCCCAGGCTGGAGTACGGTGGTGCCATCTCGGTTGACTGCAAGCTCCGTCTCCCGGGTTCAAGCGATTCTCCTGCCTCAGCCTCCCCAGTAGTTGGGATTATAGGTATGAGCCACCACATCAGGCTCACTTTTTTTTTTTTTTGTATTTTCAGTAGAGACGGGGTTTCACCATGTTGGCCAGGCTGGTCTTGAACTCCTGGCCTCAAGTGATCCTCCCACGCCTGGTAATTGAAAGTGTTCTTTGAATCCCTATGTTGCAGGAGAAGAATTTCCAGCCCCATTTTATGCTGTCCCAGTTATGAATGTGTATATGTGTGGCATACATATATCTGTATGTTTATCTGTATATTTATACCTATTTATTTCTATGTATATAAAAGTATTGTCTATATATACAGACGTATTATGTCTATCTGTGTCTTCATATATCTATATGTGGTATACTTTAGTATTGTCTCTACATCTATACCTATGTCTACATATATCTACATTTAAGTTTACTTAATTTACATTCATATCTGTGTCTATTCCTACATATGTCTAGGCATATCTATAGCTCTGTGTATTATATCTATAGGTACACGGATATCTGTATTTATGTCTGTGTATATCTACGTCTATGTCTGTCTATATCTAAGTAAATTCTGTATTTATATCTGCATCTATACCTATAGATATATCTGTATCTAAACCTATGTCTATGCTTAGCTATACCTATGTATATCAATACCTGTGCCTATCTATTCCTATATCTATGTTTGTCTAGGTGTATCTATGTCAAAGTATATTCTGTATATCTGTATCTGTATCTACCTATGTGTGTGTGTGTGTATATATATATATATTTATGTATATGTTTTTTTTTTTTGAGACAGAGTGTCCCTCTGTGGCCCAGGCTGGAGTACAGTGGTGCAATCTCGGTTGACTGCAAGCTCCGCCTCCCGGGTTCAAGCGATTCTCCTGCCTCAGCCTCCCGGTGATCTGGAATTACAAGCGCTCGCCACCACCACACCCAGCTAATTTTTTTGTGTTTTTAGTAGAGACGGGGTTTCGCCATGTTGGCCAGGCTGGTCTTGAACTCCTGACCTCAAGTGATCCTCCCGCCGTGGCCTCCCAAAATGCTGGGATGACGGGCGTGAGCCACCGCGCCTGTCCAAGCTGCATACTTTTTAAGAGTCATTCTCCTCTCAGTTACCAAATCTGAAACCCCATGGATGGAAAAACACACCATTATTTCATGAACACCCCCCCACACTTTCCACAGCTGGGGAGCAGGTGCTGATTTCAGAGACGTTAACACGTGGGAAAATGTTCCTTGTAGAGCCTGCGAGAAGCATCGATACAGGAGGATATAGCTCTACAGGAGGATATAGCTCTACAGGAGGATATACCTCAGTGTGCAAATATCTATGTAAGTCACTATAGTGTGAGCTCGAAAAACGTTCATTGTCGAGGCTGCGCGAAGCATCGATACAGGAGGATATACCTCCGTGTGCAAACATCTCTGTAAGTCACTATAGCGTGAGCTTGAAAAATGTTGGTTGTAGAGCCTGCAAGAAGCATCGATACAGGAGGATATACCTCCGTGTGCAAACATCTTCTATGTAAGTCACTATAGCGTGAACTGGAAAATGTTCCTTGTAGAGCCTGCGAGAAGCATCGATACAGGAGGACATAGCTGTATAGGAGGATATAGCGCTACAGGAGGATATAGCTCTGCAGGAGGATATACCTCACTGTACAAACATCTTGTACATAAGTCACTATAGCGTGAACTCGAAAATGTTCCTTCTAGAGCCTGCAAGAAGCATCGATACAGGAGGATATAGCTCTACAGGAGGATATACCTCTACAGGAGGATATAGCTCTACAGGAGGATATACCTCACTGTGCAAACATCTTCTACATAAGTCACTATAGCGTGAACTCGAAAATGTTCCTTCTAGAGCCTGCGAGAAGCATCGATACATATAACTCTACAGGAGGATATAGCTCTACAGGAGGATGTAGCTCTACAGGAGGATATACCTCAGTGTGCAAACATCTATGTAAGTCACTATAGCGTGGACTCGAAAAGTGTTCATTGTAGAGCCCGCGAGAAGCATCAATACAGGAGGATATAGCTGTACAGGAGGATACACCTCAGTGTGCAAACATCTATGTACTATAGTGTGGACTCGAAAAATGTTCATTGTAGAGCCTGCCAGAAGCTCGATAAGGAATATAGCGTTACCGCATGTGAAACATCTATGTAAGCTATAGCGTGAGCTCGAAAAACGAGAAGAGCCTGCGAGAAGCATCGATACAGGAGGATATAGCTCTACAGGAGGATATAGCTCTACAGGAGGATATACCTCAGTGTGCAAACATCTCTGTAAGTCACTATAGCGTGAGCTTGAAAAATGTTGGTTGTAGAGCCTGCAAGAAGCATCGATACAGGAGGATATACCTCCGTGTGCAAACATCTTCTATGTAAGTCACTATAGCGTGAACTGGAAAATGTTCCTTGTAGAGCCTGCGAGAAGCATCGATACAGGAGGACATAGCTGTACAGGAGGATATAGCGCTACAGGAGGATATAGCTCTACAGGAGGATATACCTCAGTGTGCAAACATCTTGTACATAAGTCACTATAGCGTGAACTCGAAAATGTTCCTTCTAGAGCCTGCGAGAAGCATCGATACATATAACTCTACAGGAGGATATAGCTCTACAGGAGGATGTAGCTCTACAGGAGGATATACCTCAGTGTGCAAACATCTATGTAAGTCACTATAGCGTGGACTCGAAAAGTGTTCATTGTAGAGCCCGCGAGAAGCATCAATACAGGAGGATATAGCTGTACAGGAGGATATACCTCAGTGTGCAAACATCTATGTAAGTCACTATAGTGTGGACTCGAAAAATGTTCATTGTTGAGCCTGCCAGAAGCATCGATACAGGAGGATATAGCTGTACAGGAGGATATACCTCAGTGTGCAAACATCTATGTAAGTCACTATAGTGTGAGCTCGAAAAACGTTCATTGAAGAGCCTGCGAGAAGCATCGATACAGGAGGATATAGCTGTACAGGAGGATATACCTCTACAGGAGGATATACCGCAGTGTGCAAACATCTATGTAAGTCACTATAGCGTGAGCTTGAAAAATGTTGGTTGTAGAGCCTGCAAGAAGCATCGATACAGGAGGATATACCTCCGTGTGCAAACATCTTCTATGTAAGTCACTATAGCGTGAACTGGAAAATGTTCCTTGTAGAGCCTGCGAGAAGCATCGATACAGGAGGACATAGCTGTATAGGAGGATATAGCGCTACAGGAGGATATAGCTCTGCAGGAGGATATATCTCACTGTACAAACATCTTCTACATAAGTCACTATAGCGTGAACTGGAAAATGTTCCTTGTAGAGCCTGCGAGAAGCATCGATACAGGAGGATATAGCTGTACAGGAGGATATAGCGCTACAGGAGGATATACCTCAGTGTGCAAACATCTTGTACATAAGTCACTATAGCATGAACTCGAAAATGTTCCTTCTAGAGCCTGCGAGAAGCATCGATACATATAACTCTACAGGAGGATATAGCTCTACAGGAGGATATACCTCAGTGTGCAAACATCTATGTAAGTCACTATAGTGTGGACTCGAAAAGTGTTCATTGTAGAGCCTGCGAGAAGCATCAATACAGGAGGATATAGCTGTACAGGAGGATATACCTCAGTGTGCAAACATCTATGTAAGTCACTATAGTGTGGACTCGAAAAATGTTCATTGTTGAGCCTGCGAGAAGCATCGATACAGGAGGATATAGCTGTACAGGAGGATATACCGCAGTGTGCAAACATCTATGTAAGTCACTATAGTGTGGAGCTCGAAAAATGTTCATTGTTGAGCCTGCCAGAAGCATCATACAGGAGGATATACCTCTACAGGAGGATATACCGCAGTGTGCAAACATCTATGTAAGTCACTATAGTGTGGACTCGAAAAATGTTCATTGTTGAGCCTGCCAGAAGCATCGATACAGGAGGATATAGCTCTACAGGAGGATATAGCTGTACAGGAGGATATACCTCAGTGTGCAAATATCTATGTAAGTCACTATAGCGTGAGCTCGAAAAACGTTCATTGAAGAGCCTGCGAGAAGCATCGATACAGGAGGATATAGCTGTCCAGGAGGATATACCTCAGTGTGCAAACGTCTTCTATGTAAGTCACTATAGTGTGGACTCGAAAAATGTTCATTGTTGAGCCTGCCAGAAGCATCGATACGGGAGGATATAGCTCTACAGGAGGATATAGCTGAAGGTGCAAACGTCTTCTACCCAAGTCACTATAGCGTGAGCTCCTGTAGGAAAAATGGTTCCTATTTCAACGTGGAATTTACTTAGTAAATTATCCTAATACTTTAGTGAATGAATCCTGATACCAGATCAAAATAATAATATGTGATGTGTAGTAAATTAATCGTAATACCCGATCAAAATAATACGTGTGATGTGTGTCGAGGAGGTAGCGCGTGCAGACATGTTTTGAGTAGTTTTAGTGGATGGGTGGATGTAATTCTCTTTTTTTTTCTTTTTGAGACGGAGTCTTGCTCTGTCACCCAGTGCAGTGGTGAGATCTCAGCTCACTGCAACCTCTGACTGCTGGGTTCAAGCGATTCTTCCGCCTCAGTCTCCCAAGTAGCTGGGACTACAGGCCTGTGCCACCACGCCCAGCTAATTTTGTTGTATTTTTAGTAGAGACGGGGTCTCACCATGTTGGCCAGGCTGGTCTCAAACTCCTAACCTCAAATGATCCCCCAGCGTCGGCCTCCCAAAGTGCTGGGATGACACGCGTGAGCCACCGCACCTGGCCTAATTCTTAAAAGCATCTTTGGAGGAACATCTTCCCTTTCTTTTCACTTTTCTCATGAGGAAGCTTAGGCACAGAGTGATTGTATTTTATTTTTTAAAGATGGCCAGGTACACACAGTAACAAAGAGGAGAGTCGCGATTTAATCCTGAGCCCAGCCTGGCCCTGGGTTTGTGGGCTGTGAAGCAGACGTAGCAGATACCGATGAGACCACAAGGGGAATGGGACGTTAACACTCATGTTTATGTGAAATCGCACCCTGTAATTTAAGAAAAAATGGGTGACAATGAGCGGAACACACTTAATTTCAAGCCCAACCTCAGGCCTCGAGGTTTTTTTCACCCTCAATTTTTCAGGCATTTCCATTATGTAAAAACAGAAAAATAAAAAGCTAATGGGTATAATCTGTGTATATGCTTAGTGGCAAAAGAGGTAATTTAGTTTCTGTAAGGTGAAATGGACTACTGTTATTTTTTAAAAACAAGTTTATGTGGACTCACGCAATTAGTTGGTTCAAGAACTTAATTGGAGAGATATGTTTAATTATAATGTTTAGTTCCTAATTCTGATAGAAAAATATTTTCACAGAATGCATGTATAAAACCCACTTTCTCCACACCGGTTAAGTGCTCTCAGCTCCACGGGTCACTGGTCACGGTCCTTAAGGAACCCAGGCACAGTTCTGTGGCAGACATGCCTGTGAGTCCCTGTTTCAGCAGCAGCGAGAGCTAGTCCTGGTGAGCCTCAGACTACAGGCCCTGTGGTACCCACACCTGACCCCCGTGAGCATCACAGACCATGGATCAGCTCCGTCCACACCAGGTGAACGTCACAGACCATGGATCAGCTAAAAATACATCATGGACCATGGATCAGCTCCATCCACACCAGGTGAGCATCACGGACCATGAATCAGCTGCATCCACACAAGGTGAGTATCACAGACCATGGCCCTGCCCCATCCACACAAGGTGAGTATCACAGACCATGGATCAGCTCCATCCACACCAGGTGAGAATCACAGACCATAGACAAGCTCCATCCACACCAGGTGAGTATCACAGACCATGGATCAGCTCCATCCACACCAGGTGAGCATCACGGACCATGAATCAGCTGCATCCACACAAGGTGAGCATCACAGACCATGGCCCTGCCCCATCCACACAAGGTGAGTATCGCAGACCATGGATCAGCTAAAAATACATCATGGACCATGGATCAGCTCCATCCACACCAGGTGAGTATCACGGACCATGGATCAGCTCCCTCCACACCAGGTGAGAATCACAGACCATGGCCCTGCCCCATCCACACCAGGTGAGGATCACAGACCATGGATCAGCTCCATCTACACCAGGTGAGTATCACACCATAGTGAGGACACCAGGTGAGTATCACAGACCATGGATCACCAGGTGAGAATCACAGACCATGGATCAGCTCCATCCACACCAGGTGAGTATCACAGACCATGGATCAGCTCCATCCACACCAGGTGAGTATCACAGACCATGGATCAGCTCCATCCACACCAGGTGAGTATCACAGACCATGGCCCTGTCCCATCCACACCAGGTGAGTATCACAGACCATGGATCAGCTCCATCTACACCAGGTGAGTATCACAGACCATGGATCAGCTCCATCCACACCAGGTGAGTATCACAGACCATGGATCAGCTCCATCCACACCAGGTGAGTATCACGGACCATGGATCAGCTGCATCCACACAAGGTGAGCATCACAGACCATGGCCCTGCCGCATCCACACAAGGTGAGCATCACAGACCATGGCCCTGCCCCATCCACACAAGGTGAGTATCACAGACCATGGATCAGCTAAAAATACATCATGGACCATGGATCAGCTCCATCTACACCAGGTGAGCATCACAGACCATGGATCAGCTCCATCCACACCAGGTGAGAATCAGAGACCATGGATCAGCTCCATCTACACCATGTGAGTATCACGGACCATAGACAAGCTCCATCCACACCAGGTGAGTATCACAGACCATGGCCCTGCCCCATCCACACCAGGTGAGTATCACAGACCATGGATCAGCTCCATCCACACCAGGTGAGTATCACAGACCATGGATCAGCCCCATCCACACCAGGTGAGTATCACAGACCATGGATCAGCCCCATCCACACCAGGTGAGAATCACAGATCATCCCCATCCACACCAGGTGAGTATCAGAGACCATGGATCAGCTCCATCCACACCAGGTGAGTATCACAGACCATGGATCAGCCCCATCCACACCAGGTGAGGATCACAGACCATGGATCAGCTCCATCCACACCAGGTGAGTATCAGAGACCATGGATCAGCTCCATCCACACCAGGTGAGTATCACGGACCATAAACAAGCTCCATCCACACCAGGTGAGTATCACGGACCATGAATCAGCTGCATCCACACAAGGTGAGCATCACAGACCATGGCCCTGCCCCATCCACACAAGGTGAGTATCACAGACCATGGATCAGCCCCATCCACACCAGGTGAGAATCACAGACCATGGATCAGCTCCATCTACACCAGGTGAGTATCACGGACCATGAATCAGCTGCATCCACACCAGGTGAGAATCACAGACCATGGCCCTGCCCCATCCACACCAGGTGAGGATCACAGACCATGGATCAGCTCCATCCACACCAGGTGAGAATCACAGACCATGGATCAGCTCCATCTACACCAGGTGAGTATCACGGACCATAGACAAGCTCCATCCACACCAGGTGAGAATCACAGACCATGGCCCTGCCCCATCCACACCAGGTGAGTATCAGAGACCATGGATCAGCTCCATCTACACCAGGTGAGTATCACGGACCATGGATCAGCCCCATCCACACCAGGTGAGGATCACGGACCATGGATCAGCTCCATCCACACCAGGTGAGCATCACAGACCATGGATCAGCTCCATCTACACCAGGTGAGTATCATGGACCATAGACAAGCTCCATCCACACCAGGTGAGCATCACAGACCATGGATCAGCCCCATCCACACCAGGTGAGGATCACAGACCATGGATCAGCCCCATCCACACCAGGTGAGCATCACAGACCATGGATCAGCTCCATCTACACCAGGTGAGGATCACAGACCATGGATCAGCTCCATCCACACCAGGTGAGGATCACAGACCATGGATCAGCCCCATCCACACCAGGTGAGGATCATGGACCATGGATCAGCTCCATCCACACCAGGTGAGCATCACAGACCATGGATCAGCTCCATCTACACCAGGTGAGTATCATGGACCATAGACAAGCTCCATCCACACCAGGTGAGCATCACAGACCATGGATCAGCCCCATCCACACCAGGTGAGGATCACAGACCATGGATCAGCTCCATCCACACCAGGTGAGCATCACAGACCATGGATCAGCTCCATCTACACCAGGTGAGGATCACAGACCATGGATCAGCTCCATCCACACCAGGTGAGGATCACAGACCATGGATCAGCCCCATCCACACCAGGTGAGTATCACAGACCATGGATCAGCTCCATCCACACCAGGTGAGGATCACAGACCATGGATCAGCTCCATCCACACCAGGTGATTATCACAGACCATGGACAAGCTCCATCCACACCAGGTGAGAATCACAGACCATGGCCCTGCCCCATCCACACCAGGTGAGTATCACAGACCATGGATCAGCTCCATCCACACCAGGTGAGAATCACAGACCATGGCCCTGCCCCATCCACACCAGGTGAGTATCACAGACCATGGATCAGCTCCATCCACACCAGGTGAGAATCACAGACCATGGATCAGCCCCATCCACACCAGGTGAGGATCACAGACCATGGATCAGCTCCATCCACACCAGGTGAGTATCACAGACCATGGATCAGCTCCATCCACACCAGGTGAGAATCACAGACCATGGATCAGCTCCATCCACACCAGGTGAGTATCACAGACCATGGATCAGCTCCATCCACACCAGGTGAGTATCACGGACCATGGATCAGCTCCCTCCACACCAGGTGAGCATCACAGACCATGGATCAGCTGCATCCACACCAGGTGAGCGTCACAGACCATGGATCAGCCCCATCCACACCAAGTGAGTATCACAGACCATGGATCAGCTCCATCCACACCAGGTGAGAATCACGGACCATGGATCAGCTCCATCCACACCAGGTGAGAATCACGGACCATGGATCAGCTCCCTCCACACCAGGTGAGTATCACAGACCATGGATCAGCTCCATCCACACCAGGTGAGTATCACGGACCATGGATCAGCTCCCTCCACACCAGGTGAGCATCACAGACCATGGCCCTGCCCCATCCACACCAGGTGAGGATCACGGACCATGGATCAGCTCCCTCCACACCAGGTGAGTATCACGGACCATGGATCAGCTCCATCCACACCAGGTGAGAATCACGGACCATGGATCAGCCCCATCCACACCAGGTGAGCATCACAGACCATGGCCCTGCCCCATCCACACCAGGTGAGGATCACAGACCATAGACCATACTTCAAATCACAGATACCAAATTCACTTTCCAAGGAGATTAGCCGAGTTGCTTTCTTTTACTCTCACTTTTTTCATTTCTGATGGTTTTAAAAAGTATATTTCTGGATATTTTGGAAATTTTGGTTTACACTGGCTTAGGATATCTTTTTATTATAACTGTCGTTTAAATTGCGATGGTCAATTTTGCATTTCAATCAGGTGTTCACCAGTGGTTGCGTTTCCTGCCCGTTGAGAGTTTCTGCTCGTGTGGATCAGATTTCACATTTCTGATCACAGCTTTGTAATTTTAAATGTAGTTACTTATAATACCTTGATATGACATTTATGCAACTTCTCTCTCTCAAAACCTCATTAGAATGACCCTTTAAAAGGGTTAGAATTAGAATAGTCTAATAATTCCTTTAAAAGGAATAAAACACCATACAGAAAAGCAACGTTAAGTTACATTTTCAAAGTTGTTTAAATCCAAAAAACAGTATGTGTTTCTATGTGATTAATTCCTGAGGGTGGTATTTTAAAATATTGTGTGGAAACCACATTCCTGTATCTTATTTTTATTTTTTGAAGCATGTTTGTCACACAAAGTGACACGTGATGGTGATCACCACTCCCACAGCTGACCACTGCTTCCAGCAGGAAAATCTCCTTGCTGCCAAGGGGGAATTTATCCCCAATCTCCTCCATCCCCTCCTCCTCCATCTTCTCTTCCTCCATCTCCTCCTCCTCCTCTATCTCCTGCATCTCCTCCTCCTTCTCATCCTCCATCTCCTCCATCTCTGTCTCCTCTGTCTCCTCTTCCTCCATCTCCTCTTCCTGCATCTCCTCCTCGTCCATCTCCTCTTCCTCCTCTACCTCCTCCATCTCCTCCTCCATCTCTGTCTCCTCTGTCTTCTCTTCCTCCATCTCCTCCTCCTCCATCTCCTCCTCCTCTATCTTCTCCTCCTCCTCCATCTCTAGCTCCTCTGTCTCCTCTTTCTCCATCTCTTCCATCTCCTCTCTCTCCTCCTCTTCCTCCTCTACCTCCTCCATCTCCTCCTCCTCCTCCATCTTCTCCTCCTCCATCTCCTCCTCCTCCATCTCCTCCTTTTCCTCCATCTCTAGCTCCTCTGTCTCCTCTTTCTCCATCTCCTCTTCCTCCATCTCCTCCTCCTCCACCATCTCCTCTGTCTGCTCTTCCTCCAGCTCCTCCTCCTCCATTTCCGTCTCCTCCTCCATCTCCATCTCCTCCATCTTCTCCTCCATCTTCTCCTCCTCCATCTTCTCCTCCTCCTCCATCTCCTCCTCTTCTATCTCCTCCATCTCCTCCTCCATCTCCCCCTTCTCCTCCTCTCCCACCTTCATCTCAATCTCCTCCTCAGTCTCCTCCTACTTCATCTCCTCCATCTTCTCCTCCTCCATCTACTCCATCTCATCCTCCTCTTCCATCTCCTCCTTCTCCATCTGCTCCTCCTCTCACTTCCCCATCTCCATCTCCTCGTCTAACTTCTCCATCTCCATCTCCTCCTCCTCCATCTCCTCCTCTTCTATCTCCTCCATCTCCTCCTCCATCTCCCCCTTCTCCTCCTCTCCCACCTTCATCTCAATCTCCTCCTCAGTCTCCTCCTACTTCATCTCTCCATCTCTCTCCTCCTCCATCTACTCCATCTCATCCTCCTCTTCCATCTCCTCCTTCTCCATCTGCTCCTCCTCTCACTTCCCCCATCTCCATCTCCTCGTCTAACTTCTCCATCTCCATCTCCTCCTCCTCCATCTCCTCCTCTTCTATCTCCTCCATCTCCTCCTCCATCTCCCCCTGCTCCTCCTCTCCCACCTTCATCTCAATCTCCTCCTCAGTCTCCTCCTACTTCATCTCCTCCATCTTCTCCTCCTCCATCTACTCCATCTCATCCTCCTCTTCCATCTCCTCCTTCTCCATCTGCTCCTCCTCTCACTTCCCCATCTCCATCTCCTCGTCTAACTTCTCCATCTCCATCTCCTCCTCCTCCATCTCCTCCTCTTCTATCTCCTCCATCTCCTCCTCCATCTCCTCCTCCCTCCTCTCCCCCTTCATCTCAATCTCCTCCTCAGTCTCCTCCTACTTCATCTCCTCCATCTTCTCCTCCTCCATCTACTCCATCTCATCCTCCTCTTCCATCTCCTCCATCTCCATCTGCTCCTCCTCTCACTTCCCCATCTCCATCTCCTCGTCTAACTTCTCCATCTCCATCTCCTCCTCCTCCATCTCCTCCTCTCTATCTCCTCCTGCCTCCTCCATCTCCCTTTCCCTCCTCTCCCACCTTCATCTCAATCTCCTCCTCAGTCTCCTCCTACTTCATCTCCTCCATCTCCATCCTCCATCTACTCCATCTTATCCTCCTCTTCCATCTCCTCCTTCTCCATCTGCTCCCAGCTCTCACTTCCCCATTCCATCCCTCCTAACCTCCCTCCATCTCCTCCTCCTCCATCCCCCACTCCCTTCACCTCCTCCTCCCGCTGTGTCTCCCTCCCCACCCTCCTCCTGCCCCCGGCCCACACCCTCCCTGAACCCAGGCCAGGGCCACAGGCTACCAAGTGCCCATCCAGCCGTGGCCCTCTCCGGCCAGCCGCCTTCCGTCCAGCTGATTCCAGCACAGAGTGGCCTCAGAGCCACCCTGTGAGGCTGGATGGAGCTGAGGGCGGCTGGGGAACCCCTGCCTCGGGGAGCAATGACGGTAGATACCTGCTGACCGGCTCATTCCCACGCGGCGGCTGCCTGACCCTGGAGCAGTCTCTAGGCCCATCATCTCCTCACATTCATTCCGGGCCCCTTACCAGGGGCTGGTTTCCATCAGGGGAGAGAGATGGCTCCTTGTGTTTCTGCGGCACGTGACGGAATGCAGGCGGACACCTTGCAATTTCAAATGCCCGACAACCAACGCCGCAGATGGATGAGGAAGCTGGTGTGGGGGCTGCTTGCTCCTGGAGCTTCCACAGGGCACAGCCCATGTGGGATTCTTTTTGGGGGGTGGCTGCCGATTCCATGGGTGTGAGCCACCTGCCTCAATCCTGAATTTCCACTCCCCTTTGGGTTTCTAACCATCGTGCATGAATGGTTCTAATATTTTTTTTGACAGGGTCTCGCTCTGTCACCAGGCTGGACTGCAATGGCACCGCCAGAGTTCACTGCAGCCTCGACCTCCTGGGCTCAAGCGATCCCCCTACCTCAGCCTCCCGAGTAGCTGGGACTACAAGCTTGTGTCATCATACGTGGCTAATTTTTAAACTTTTGTGCAGAGGCAGGGTCTCGCTGTCTTGCCCAGGCTAGTCTTGAACTCCTGGGCTCAAGCAGTTCACCCACCTTGGGCTCTCAAATAGTTGGGATTACAGGAACATGCCATCACTCTCTATTAATTTTTTTTTTGCAGAGACAGGGTCGTGCTATGTTGCCCAGGCTGGTCTTGAACTCCTGGCCTCAAGCGATTCACTCACCTTGGCCGCCCATGTAGCTGGGATTACAGGAACACGCCATCAGGCTCTGCTAATTTGTTGTAGAGATGGGGTCTTGCTATGCTGCCCAGGCAGATCTTGAACTCCTGGCCCCAAGCGATCCTCCCACCTCCACTTCCCAAAGGGTTGAGGTATCATAGTTCACTGCAGCTTCGACCCCCTGGGTTCAAGTGATCCCCCTACCTCAGCCTCCCCAGTAGTTGGGACTGCAAGCATATGTCACCATACCTGGCTAATTTTAAAGTTTTTTTGTAGAGACAGGGTCGTGCTATGTTGCCCAGGCTGGTCTTGAACTCCTGGGCTCAAGCGATTCACCCACCTTGTCTGCCCTAGTAGCTGGGATTATAGGAACAGGCCATGATGCTCTGCTAATTTGTTGTAGAGATGGGGTCTTGCTATGCTGCCCAGGCAGATCTTGAACTCCTGGCCTCAAGCGATTCACCCACCTTGGTCACCCAAGTAACCCAGAGGGATTACAGGAACAGGTTATCACGCTCTGTTAATTTTCTGTAGAGATAAGATCTTGCTATGTTGGCCAGGTACTTCTTGAACTCCTGGCCTCAAGCAATCCTCTCACCTCCATTTCCCAACGGGTTGAGATATCATAGCTCACTGCAGCCTTGACCTCCTGGGCTCAAGTGATCCCCCACCTCAGCCTCCCCAGTAGCTGGGACTACAACCATGTGTCACCATACCTGGCTAATTTTAAAGTTTTTTTTGCAAAGACAGGGTCTTGCTATGTGTAATTTTTTGTAGAGACAGATCCCCACCTCTAAAACAATTAAACAAATAAAATAAAAATAAATAAATGAAAATAATAATAAAAAAAAAAACCCAGTAGAGTTTCATGGCCACCACAGCAATTCTATTATCCTGAAAACATTAATAATTACTTACTATCTGACTCTTTCCAGCATATCTGCCCATCCCCGCACTAAACACAGTCCGATACGATTTGTCTGCATTTTTAAATCTTTGAGACAGGGTCTCACGGTGTTGTCCGGGCTGGAGTGTCATGGCACCACCTTGGCTCACGGCTGCCTCCAGCCTCCCTCGCTCAAGCAATCCTCCCACCTCAGCCTCCTGAGTAGCTAGGACTCCACGAGTCCCTCCACACCTGGCTAATTTTTAAAAAAATCTATGTAGAGACGGAGGGTCACTATGCTGCCCAGACTGGTCTCAAACTCCTGAGTTCAAGCGATCATTCCTCCTTGGCCTCCCAAAATACTGGGATTCCAGGCGTCAGTCATTCTTCTTGCCTTCGTGCATTTTATGGGGACGTTTCATAGCGAACATGGATAGTTATTACAATGCCTTCTATAACCTTGGCAGCTACAAAAAATTAATGGTTTTGACATGATTACAGGAAGCCCAAGACGTAATTTTTTTTTTTTTTTTTTTTGAGATAGAATCTCGCTCTGTCGCCCAGGCTGGAGTGCAGTGGTGTGATCTCGGCTCACAGCAGCCTCTGCCTCCCGGGTTCAAGCGATTCTCCTGCCTCAGCCTCCTGAGTCGCTCGGATGACAGGCACCTGCCACCACACCCGGCAAATTTTTGTATTTTTAGTAGAGACAACATTTCACCATGTGGGCCAGGCTGGTCTGGAACTCCTGACCTCAAGTGATCCACCTGCCTCAGCCTCCCAAAGTGTTGGGATGACAGGCGTGAGCCACCGCGCCCGGCCGATCAACTTTTACATAAACTGACTGCACTGAACTCATCGCCTCCAGAGTCTGGAAAGTTAGTCTGAAAGTTTGGTCTCGTTACCTTACAAAGCAGGAGAAGTAGAGGTCGAGGAAGTCACCTGTCTAAATCAATGTCTGACAACTGAGGGCCATCGGCCCTGTTACCATTTATACCAGCAGCGGCCACGAACTTCACAGGTGGACCACGTGTGACACCCTGATTGGGCTCAGAGTGACAAAGCCAGGATGGCCTTTCCCGGCCATCTGAAGTCTGTCCCGGATTTGACGTCCGCGTGGCGGTGGCCGGCGGAGTTGGGGGGACGGTGGCTCTGATGGAGGCTGTAGAAGAGGGCGATTTTCACCTTCTGTGCAGAAATAACGGGAGGTCATTAAAACGGAACAGAAGGACCCGATAATACCCAGGAAACCTGATGACCGCCTCACTTTGCAAAGGGAATACGGTTGATCGCCCATTTGTGCTGGTGAGACACGTCCACCCTCTTTGGGAGGCCGAGGCGGGTGGATCACTTGAGGCCAGGAGTTCTAGACCAGCCTGGGCCATATGGTGAAATCTCGTCTCTACTAAAAATACAAAAATCAGTCGAGTGTGGTGGTGGGCGCCTGTCGTCCCAGCTGCTCGGGAGGCTGAGGCAGGGAAATTGGACCCATTGGGGAAATAGGAAAGAAAAAAAAAAAGCCAGGCGCGGTGGCTCACGCCTGTCATCCCAGCATTTTGAGAGGCCGAGGCGGGTGGATCACCTGAGGTCAGGAGTTCGAGACCAGCCTGGCCAACATGGAGAAACCCCGTCTCTACTAAAAATCCAAAAAAATCAATTAATAAGTGACCGAGCCTGGCAGTGGCAGGTGCCTGTAATCCGAGCGACTCGGGAGGCTGAGGCCGGAGAATCGCTTGAACCCACAGGTGGCGGAGGTTGCGGTGAGCCGAGATCGCCCCATCGCACTCCAGCCCGGGCGACGAGAACGAAACTCCCTCTTACAAAAACGAAGAGACAAACACACAAAAAACCAACCAACCAACCAACCAGCGACCTTGTGAGAATTCTCTGCAGACTGTCAATAAAAAAAAAAAAAACAACAAATCACAGAAGACACAGGAACACACACTCCCAACGTCCCTCCCGTTACCCTCTTCACCCAGCGCATCTATTCAGTCCGTCTGTGCCGAGCCACGCTGCTGTAACGCCAGACCCGAACTGTGTTCGTAAACGGTGTCGACCTGCTTCATTTATTACTGTAATCATTGTGATAACGTAGAAGAGATAAATTGAAATCTATTAGAATTTAATGTAAAAAGCTGTAATTAGTTTGCCTGAGAGAGGACGAAACAGACACACCGAAAATCCATTAAGCCAATTACGACGGGAGCACGGCAGAGAGGGCCCAGCCCCGGCGAAATACACCCGTGGTTTTCGCCCGGCGATACCCTTGAGCCCACGGATCCATCCGTCTCATCCCTCTTTAATTTAATAAACACATCAAGGCGAGACGATGGGAGAATTCCTTAATCATCCTAATGAACGCATCTGTTCAGCGCTGGGTGTTGGAGACGGATTGTGGGAGGAGGGGGCTGGGAAGAGAGGGGGGAAAAAAATGCATGGCTTTCAAGCAATTAGCATGCAAAGGATAAAACAACAGCCAAGTGTGTGCACGTGCTGTCATTACACACAGCAAAAAAAAATAATATATATATATATATATATAAAACAAATAAAAAACAACTTTGGCGTCTTTTGCATGCATGCCCGGGTGTGTGTGTGACAGCGAGAGGGTATGTGTGTGTGTGTGTGGGGGGTGTGCATGGGCACACCTGGGCCCATGAAATGGGAGGAGAGTGCCTTGCCCTGGTGCAATTAAAACCTGGATATTTAAAGAAGAGGCAGTAACTGCTACCCCCTATTTACTGTCAAATTAATTCACTCTCTCCTCAGATGCCGTCTGTATCGGCATCACGAGAGGGTGTCAGCGGCTCCCGGATGCGTCAGGAGGAGAGAACCCCCCGCTCTTTTGTCTGACGGCTGCGATCGTGTGTACAAACTAAGCAACTGCAACAGACATATCATAGATTTTCTCATAATTACCTGACCTGTTACGGTTCGTGTCAGTCTTCCGCCAAACACACTGTTTTTTTTTTATGTCAGAAGCTGTATGGGCATTTTCCACTTTGATCGTTCAGGATCCTGCAAATGTCAGACTTACTGTATTTTAATTGACTCTGGGGTAGCCTTAAAAAAAAAAAAAAAAAAAAAAAGGCATCTTCTACTCCAGTTGCTCTCGCCTGATGAGGCTGTGACAAGCTGCCATGTCTGAACGCAGGGCCTGCTCTGACGCCGTGTCGGGGAGGCCCAGGCACCCCCTCCTCCATGTCTCTGAGGGGTATGGAACAAAATGATGTCAGGGAAGGGGTTCAGGTTGCAGCTCTCCGGGGGACCCCCCTCTTCCCTGCTCCCCACCACCCTACACGTCAACCCGTCCACCGGCTGCTCTCTCCGTTGCACCCCTGGATGGTGCCAGGGTCAAGGCTCAGAACCCCAGATCAAAGGCAGCATTGGGGGGTCAGTGGTCCCCAGGCAGTGGGGACCAACCCACACACAGGTCTGTGCATTGACACGAAAGCTCTTATCTTCCATTGCTGGAGAATTAAAAAAAAAAAAAAAAAACACAAATACTCCTGCTTGAAAATGTGGCCTGAGAAGCAAATTGTAAAGATTTCCACTCAGAGGTCAATGTATTTTGTCTTCAGTTTTCAGAGACAGAAAATCTCGGCTTTTCTTTCCGGCAACAGAGCAGCCTCATGAGGTCACTGAAAGCTTTCTGTCTCGTTAACCCAGCCTGGCTGGGGAGAACCTGTCTTCATCACACAACCCCCTGACAGACAAGCCTCCCGCCCCCTCCCGCTCCGCTCCCCCCGCCTCGCCGTTCGAACGCGGCGTCTCCTGTTGACAGTCACTGCCTGTTGGTCTGTGTGATTATCCGTGTGAAGCTTTCTCAGAAAACCGAAGGGAAGAAAAACACTCACTGAGAGGAAAACAAACGTTACACCAAGCGATTATTTGGAAGGGCGAGGAAGGAGGTTGTCATT
The DNA here is from genome assembly GCF_024542745.1 of Macaca thibetana thibetana. Lineage (NCBI taxonomy): Eukaryota > Metazoa > Chordata > Mammalia > Primates > Cercopithecidae > Macaca > Macaca thibetana. The sequence continues at coordinate 1,470,648 of NC_065598.1, forward strand.
CTGGAAATAACCCACTTTTCTTTTTTTTTTTTTTTTTTGAGATGGAGTCTCGCTCTGTGGCCCAGGCTGGAGTGCGGTGGCCGGATCTCAGCTCACTGCAAGCTCCGTCTTCCGGGTTCAAGCGATTCTCCTGCCTCAGCCTCCCGAGTAGCTGGGATGACAGGTGCCCACCACTGCACCCGGGCTAATTTTTATATTTTTAGTAGAGACGGGGTTTCACCGTGTTGGCCAGGATGGTCTCGATCTGCTCGCCTCAGGTGACCCACCCGCCTCGGCCTCCCAAAGTGCTGGGATTACAGGCATGAGCCACGATGCTTGACCGAGAATTTCCTTCATTTTAACAGTGAATACTATCCCACCGTAGGTTTACATCTGATTTTTGTTGTTGTTGTTTGTTTTTGTTGTTTGTTTATTTTTGTTTTTTGTCTTTGGTTTTGAGACAGAGTCTTGCTCTGTAGCCCAGGCTGGAGTGCAGTGGCATGATCTCGGCTCACTGTAACTTCTGCCTCCTGGGTTCAAGCGATTCTCCTGCTTCATCCTCCTAAGTAGCTGGGATGACAGGCACCTGCTGCCATGCCTGGCTAATTTTTGTATTTTTAGTAGAGACGGGGTTTCACCATGTTGGCCAGGCTGGTCTTGAACTCCTGACCTCAGGTGATCCGCCTGCCTTGGCCTCCCAAAGTGCTGGGATTACAGACATGAGCTGCCCTGCCTGACCGAGAATTTCCTTCTTTTTAACAGTGAATACTATTCCACCGTAGGTTTACATCCGATTTTTTTTTTTTGGATGGAGTATCATTCTTGTCGCCCAGGCTGGAGTGCAATGGTGTGATCTCAGCTCACTTCAACACCTGCCTCCCAGGTTCAAGTGATTCTCTTGCCTCAGCCTCCTGAGTAGCTGGAACTACAGGCACCTGCCACCACCACACCTGGCGAATTTTTGTATTTTTAGTAGAGATGGGGTTTTACCACGTTGGCCAGGCTGGTTTCGAACTCCTGACCTCAGGTGATTCACCTGCCTCGGCCTCCCATAGTTCTGGGATTACAGGTGTGCGCCACCGCGCCTGACCAATTTTTGTATTTTTAATAAAGACGGGCTTTCACCATGTTGCCCAGGCTGGTCTCAAACTCGTGATCTCAGGTGATCCGCCCGCCTCAGCCTCCCAAAGTGCTGGGATTACAGGCGCGAACCACTATGCCCGGCTTTTGCAGGGAGTTATTTTACCGAGGATTTAAATCGACGATTCCAAATTTGAGACTTGGGGAAAGAAAAGATCAAAGGAATACACCTAATTATTTTTTTATTTACTTACACATTTGTGCTGTAGTGGGTATTGATAAGGGAATATCTGACATTTCTTCCTCCCCAAGGAACTGCCTTTCTCTCCTTCACAACTGAGAGCTCTTCAGTTCTGGCTCTTTTGGGACTTGGATGAGATCCCTGGGCCAGGCCTTTGGGTTCATACTCCATCCAGTCCCTTTCATGTGAACGGTAAAGCCTGTAATCTCAGCACTTGGGGAGGCTTAGGTAGGTGGATCATGAGCCCAAGAGAGACTGGCACCAGCCTGGCCAACATAGTGAAACCCCGTCTCTACTAAATATACAAAAACATTAGTTGGGCGTGGTGGTGGGTGCCGGTCATCCCGGCTACTCGGGAGGCTGAGGCAGGAGAATCGCTTGAACCCAGAGGTGGAGGTTGCAGGGAGCCGAGATCGCGCCACTGCACTCAGCCTGGTGACAGAGCAAGGCTCTCTCTTATAAAAAAAAAAGAAAGAAAGAAAAGAAAAGGAAAGATAGAGCTGGGCGCTGTGGCTCATGCCTGCATTTGGGAGGCCAAAGTGGGTGGATCATG